>NC_045439.1:149216393-149258634 GCF_002776525.5 Piliocolobus tephrosceles
AAGATAATAGGTTAGAGACATACAGATAGAGATAGAGATAGAGACAGAGATAGAGATGAATATAGATACCTATAAAATTTTGCTTACCATGGTTTTTCTCATCTTCCTTCCTTTTATCCTAAAGTTTCTCTTTTGGTTCCTTTAGTGTTTGGTTATTTTACTTTTTTCTCTCAAATACATTACTCATATGAGGTTCCTAGATAATATAGTCTCCAAATTCCCAAACGTTTCCAAATATCTGTTGTATCGTGACATATCACTGATATCTTGGCTGGAGCATAATCCTTGGGTTATGGTCAGGCTTATTTCTAACATTTTAGGGCCCCAGAACAATGACAAAACTAGAGTTCTATATATCATATGCCTAAATATCTGAAAATTACACATACATACATCAGAATGTCAAATTGTATGCTGTCAACTAAAAAATAAAATAAAAGTTATAAACCAAGTTAATAAACCATTAAATGTGTTCTAGTATCCTACCTTGATAAGCATGCCTTTATAACAACTGATGGTCTAGGTTCTAATCAATCATTTGGCTCTAGTTCTGTATCAGAAAGTGGTAGTACAGGAAGGGCCAATTTCTGGCTCGTGACCATTGGCTCCAGGTAAGCACAGCCCCGTGACTCATTAAATTCATTGCTCTATGAGGAGGGGAATAGCCAGAAAATGGTCAGAGTGTTTCACTCTAATGATCAAGGGTTGGAGCAAGAAACCCTTTTTCTTTGTTGTAAGGCTGGTATTTGTTGTGGTGCTTTTCTGTCAGTGGTCTGTAGATTCTATTCAAGAGCTTACAGCTTCAGTGTTGCAAATGAGGAATAAAATTCAAATTGGGAAAAAAAAACATATTGAAAAAAAGGTGAATTCGTAAGTTGATACTTATCCAATAAATAAGAACAAATGTACAAATGAATGAGTGGATATAAGAAGTGGGAAATAAAACCCTTATTTACAGAACAGTGCCAACTAATAATGTATAAGATATGATAGAATATGAAAATCTTCATTTTCCAATTATTGTAGTCATAATTTATTATGTAAAGGATCATCCATGGAAGCTAAAATCATTGGTTAAAATATTGTCAAGAAACAGGATATCCACTCAGTCTCAGATTATCAGTTATCAGTTACATAGCAGGAAAGACAACTTTATACGGAAATTTGTTTTTGTTTTTATTTTTAGTTCCAGGGCATATGTGCAGATTTGTTACATAGGTAAACGTATGCCATGATGGTTTGCTGCACCAATCAACCCATCACCTAGGTATTATGCCCAGCATGCATTAGCTATTTTTCCTAATGTTCTCCCTCCCTGACCCCACCTCACCCCGACAGGTCCCAGTGTGTGTTGCTCCTCTCCCTGTGTCCATGTGTTCTCATCGTTCAGCTCCTACTTATAAGTGAGAACATGTGGTGTTTGGTTTTCTGTTCCTGCGTTAGTTTGCTGAGGATAATGGCTTCCAGCTTCATCGATGTCCCTGCAAAGGACATGATCTCATTCCTTTTTATGGCTGCATAGTATTCTGTGGCATATATGTACCACATTTTCTTTAGTCTATTGCTGATGGGCATTTGGGTTGATGCCATGTCTTTGCTATTGTGAATAGTGCTGCAGTGAACATACATGTGCATGTATGTTCAGAATGATTTATATTCCTTTGGGTACATATCCAGTATGGGATTCTGGGTCAAATGGTATTTCTGGTTTTAGATCTTTGAGGAATCACCACAGTGTCCTCCACAATGGTTGAACTAATTTACATTCCCATCAACAGTGTAAAAACATTCCTAATTCTCTACAACCTTGCCAGCATCTGTTGTTTCTTGACTTTTTAATACTGGCCATTGTGACTGGCGTGAGATGGTATCTCATTGTGGTTCTGGTTTGTGTTTCTCCAGTGATCAGTGATGTTGAGCATTTTTTCATGTTTGTTGTTCGCATAAATGTCTGCTTTCGAGAAGTGTTTGTTCGTGTCATTTGCCCACTTTTTAATGTTTTTTTCTTGTAAATTTGTTTGAGTTCCTTGAAGATTCTGTATATTAGACCTTTGTTGGATGGACAGATTGTAAAATTTTTCTCCCACTCTGTAGGTTGCCTGTCCGCTCTGATCAGTTTTTTTTTTTTTTTCTGTGCAGAAGCTCTTTAGTTTAATTAGACCTTATTTGTCAATTTTTGCTTTTGTTGCAATTGCTTTTAGCAATTTCATCATGAAATCTTTGCCTGTACCAATGTCCTGAATGGTATTGCCTAAATTTTCTTCCAGGTTTTTATAGTTTTGGATTTTACATTTCAGCCTTTAATCTACCTTGAGTTAATTTTTGTATAAACTGTGAGGAAGGGGTCTAGTTTCAATTTTCTGCAAATGAATAGCCAGTTCTCCCAGCACCATTTATTAAATAGGGAATTCTTTCCCCATTGCTTTTCTCTGGTTTGTCAAAAATCAGATGGTTGTAGATGTGCAATCTTATTTCTGAGTTCTCTTCTGTTCCATTGATCTCTGTGTCTGTTTTTGTACCAGCACCATGCTGTTTTTGTTATTGTAGCCTTATAACAAAAAGTCTGGTAGTGTGATGCCTCCAGTTTTAGTCTTTTTGCTTAAGATTGTCTTGGTTATATGGGCTCTTTTTTGGTTCCATATGAGTTTTAAAACATTGGTTTTTTTCTAATTCTGTGAAGAATGGCAATGGTAGTTTAATGGTAATAGCATTGAATCTGTAAATTACTTTTGGCAATATGGCTATTTTCATGATATTAATTATTCCTATTTACGAGCATGGAATATTTAGCTTTGGGGTTTGTTTGCTATTGGTTCTCTAATTTAGTCACAATGCCGTGTGTGTCAATTTGAGGTCTTTCTAGTTTTTTCAACTTAACACTGCTTTAGCTGTGTCCCAGGGATTCTGGTATATTGTCTCTTTGTTTTCATTGGTTTCAAATAACTTCTAGATTTCTGCCTTGATTTCATTATTTAACCAGGAGTCATTTAGGAGCAGGTTGTTCAATTTCCATGTAATTGTATGGTTTTAAGTCCTAATTTGATTGTGCCGTGGTCTGAGAGACTATTATTATTTCAGTTATTTTTCATTTGCTGAGGAGTGATTTATTTCCAATTATGTGATCAATTTTAGAGTAAGTGCCTTGTCATGCCAAGAAAAATGTATATTTGATTGTTTTGGGGTGGAAAGATCTGTAGGTATCCATTAGATCCACCTGATCCAGAGCTGAGTTCAAGTCTTGGATATCTTTGTTATATTTTCTGTCTCGATGATCTGACAGTGGGGTATTAAAGTCTCCCAGTATTATTGTGTGGGAGTCTAAGTCTTTTGTGGGTCCCTAGGGACTTGTCTTATAAATCTGGGTGTGCCTGTCTTGAGTGCATATATATTAAGGATAGTTAGCTTTTCTTGTTGAATTGACCCTTTTACCAATATACAGTGTCTTTGTCTTTTTTGATCTTTGTTGGTTTTAAGTCTATTTTGTAAAAAACTAAAATTGCACCTCCTGCTTTTTTCTGTTTTTCATTTGCTTGGTAAACTTTCCTCCATCCTTTTAGTCTATGTGTGTCTTTGCATGTGAGATGGGTCTCCTGAATACAGCACAATGATGGATTTTGACTTTTTATCCAGTTTGCCACTCTATGTCTTTTAATTGGGGGCATTTAGTTCATTTACATTTAAGGTTAACATTGTTATATGTAAATTTGATCTTGACATTGTGATACTAGTTGGGTATTTTACAGACTTATTTATGTATTTGCTCCATAGTGTCATTGATCTGTGTATTTCAGTGTGTTTTTTGCAGTGGCTGATAACAGTTTTTCCTTTACATATTCGGTGCTTCATTCAGGAGCTCTTGCAAGGCAGGTCTGGTGGTGATGAATTCCCTCAGCATTTGCTTGTCTGAAAAAAAATTTTCTCTTTTACTTATGAAATTTAGTTTGGCTAGATATGAAATTCTAGGTTGGAAATTCTTTAAGACTGTTGAAAATTAGCCCCCAATCTCTTCTGGCTTGTAAGGTTTCTGCTGAGAGATCTGTTGTTTTTCTGATGAGCTTTGCTTTTAAGGTGACCTGGCCCTTTTCTCTGGCTGTCCCACACATTTTTTCCCCTCATTTTGACTTTGGACAATCTGACAGTTATGTGTCTGGGAGCTGATCTTCTCATGGAGTATCTTACTGGGGTTATCTGAATTTCTTGTATTTGAATGTTGGCCTGTCTTGCTAGGTTGGGGAAGTTCTCCTGGATGATATCCCAAAGCTTGTTTTCCAACTTGATTCTGTTCTCCTCATCTTTTTCAGGTACCCCTGTCGGTCTTAGGTTCAGTTTTTTAACAGAGTCCCATAGTTCTTAGAGGTTTTGTTTGTTCCTTTTCATTCTTTTTTCTCTAATCTTGTCTGCCTGTCTTATTTCAGCAAGATTGTCTTCAAGCTCTGATATCCTTTCTTCTGCTTGGTCTATTTGGCTATTGACACCTGTGTTTGCATTATGAAATTCTCATGCTGTGTTTTTCCACTCCATTAGATCATTTATTTTCCTCTCTACACTGCTAATTCTGGTTAATAGCTCCTGTAATGTTTTATCACGGTTCTTAGCTTCTTTGTAGCGAGTTAGAACATAATCCTTTAGTTCAGCGAAGTTTGTTATTACCCATCTTCTGAAGCCTACTTCTATCAGTTCATCTGTCTCAGCCTCAGCCCAGTTCTGTGCCCTTGCTAGAGATGTATTGTGATGTTTTGGAGGAGAGGAGGCACTCTGGCTTTTTGAGTTTTCAGCATTTTTGTGTTTTTGCATTGATTCTTCCTCATCTTCATGGGTTTATCTACCTTTGATCTTTGAGGCTACTGACTTTTGGATGGGGTTTTTGTGGTGTCTTTTTTGTGGATATCATTGCTTTCTGTTTTTATTTTAGCAGCCAGGTCCCTCTTCTGTAGGGCTGCTATGGTTTGCTTGGGGTCCACTCCAGCCCCTATTCACCTGGGTCTCTCGTCCCTGGAGATATCACCAGTGGAGGCTGCAGACCAGCAAAGATGGCAGCCTGCCCCTTTCTCTGGGAGCTCTGTCCCAGAGGGGCACTGGCCTGTTGCTGGCCGGAATGTTCCTGTATGAGGTGTCTGGAGACTCCTGTCGGGAGGTCTCACTCAGGCAGGGGCAGCAGGGTCAAAGACCTGCTTAAATAAGCAGTCTGTCTGCCCCTCGGGAGGGCAGGTGTGCTGTGCTGGGGGGAATCCCCCTTGTCTGGGCTGCCCCGACTCTCCAGAGGAGCAGGCAGAAAAGACTAAGATCACTGATCCAGGATACTGCAGCCACTCCTTCTCCTAGGAGCTCCTCTGCTGGTTATCAGTGTTCTGTCTCTAAACTCCTGGCTGGAGATGCTGAGATTCCCACAGGGAGGCCCCGCCCAGTGAGGAGGACTGGATCCAGGTCCTGCCCCATCTGGCTGGGGCTGGTGGCAAGGGAAAGTGGTGACTGGAGCTGCAGTAACCGTGGCCGCCTATCCCCTAGGGAACTTGGTCGTCTTAGGCAGTTTCTAGCCCACTACGCTGACAGACAGTGATGCCAAGCCAATGGTTTTTAGCTTGTGGAGTTCCATGGGAACAATGCCACTTGTCTCACTGGCTTCAGTCCCCTCCCAAGAATGGATGGATCTCTTGCCTCATGGGAGTTCCCTCATGGAAGTTCCCAGAGCCAGAGTATGCAGATACTCCTATGTCAGTGCCTGCTCAAAGTGGCTGCCCACAGGAACAGCCCACCAGAGCAGCTGCCATGATTCTCCACAGCCTTATGCTTTGAACCCAAGACTCTGGTAGCATGGGCTCAAGAGGGGACCTTCCAATCCACAGGTTGCAAGGATCCCTTGGAAAGCCCCGGTTTTCAGGGAGGGGAAGCACAATCCCTCACCATCTCCCTTGGCCGGGGGAGAGAGTTGCCTTTGCTGCATGCAGCCCCCAGGTGAGGTCTTGCTCTCTCTCTGTGGGTCATGCCAACCACCTAGTCAGTTCCTATAAAAGAACTTTGGTCTCAATTGAAGATGCAGAGTTCACTCAGTTTTGCCCTTCTTTGTGGGAGCTGCAGAGTGGAGCTGCCTCTATTCAGCCATCTTGGTTCCACCCCAAGAAGAAATTTCAAGTCTACCAACTTGCCAAACGTTTCAACTTAATATTGTTTGCCTTATTTTAGAAATGGCTGAGACTACCTCATCATCTGTATAACATTTCCTCCAAATGTATTTATTTTAAATCTAGTCATGAGGAAACCAAATAAATTCAAAATGTGGGATATTCTGAAAAACAACTGGCCTGGACTCTTTGAAGCAAGAGAGATTGATCTATGTGAAAAGTGTATGGTTGTCTATTGAACTATTCTTGAAACTTTGCTCCTAGTGAGGGAGCATAACACAGAATAAATTCTCAAAAGAAAAAGCATCAATGGGCTGTGAGTAGAATGCCTAATATACATTCATGTACATCATATGTATGTTTCAGGTATGCTTAACCCCACATCACCCCCATTTTTAGGAGTGCTTACTTTCTGATATTCACTTGGGTTTCACATAGGAAATGTGTTGGACTGCTAAGTGAGAGTCTCTAACATGAGTTATAAAAATAGCCACGAAGAAAAATATAAGCATATATAAAATAACTGTATCATTAGTTACATAGGAAAACAAGATTGTGAAGTGTCCTTTATAATCTTGTATTATTACAAAATATCAATTGTAAAGAATATTCTCCTTGTTGTGGCCTTCCAGCATCTTATGAACAACATTGCTATTAATGGAGAAATTCCCACCTTGTATATTCCTTCTCTCCAAGAAGAGCCAGACTCTCTCCCCTAGATTCCCTTCTAGGTGCAGCACAAGGGATGTAGTAAATTGAGTCTACCAATTGGATACATTCATGAAAGTCTTTTGCAATTGATTCATGTGAAAAGAGAGTATGCAGAGTCTGTCTTTCAGTAAGCAAGGCAGAAGAGGTACCAGCTGTTTGATGCAAAGAATGAAAAACTTTGTGTCTTGTAGTCACCAGCATCTTCACTGCAATCTGTAAGGTCTGGGCTGCAGCAGCCCTTGATGTGTGGTTTGGGTACCATTCCCAGTTGTGTAGCCCCTACTTTGGTTCTCTGGCTCTCTAAGAAAACTGGTGAGCATCCTAATCTCCTCTGGCAAAGTTCTTTTCTGTTTAAACTAACTAGAGCAAATTCTGGTTTTGCTAATGAGAACCCTGTCAGGTATGACACTGACTGACTTCTGGATTTACCATTATCCATGGAATCTTAGGATATTCTGTTAGAAAAGTATTACTCCATTGGACACCCTTCCACCATTTTTACATCTGTATGTTCAATCTTACACCCAAATAATTATATATTATGAACAGTGATGACAGAACTTGTTATTAAACATAAAAATATGAGAACTATTATAATGTTTACAAGGTCATAACTTCATTTTTAGAGATGGGCCAACCTGCTGGTTCTTGAATTATGAAAACATTTCCAAATGCCTTTCAGTGATCTTTTAGTTTGTCAAAATCTCCATCACATCTGGTGACTTTGAGATATTTAATCCATGTTTCTAACTTACATTGAGTCAACTCATTCCAGCAAATCTCCAGGATGATAAAAGAGTGCTCAAGAAGGTAAATAATCTGTTAATGGATTTTTTTGCTTGTCGTATATTCTTGACTAGAGTACTTCCAGTCTGGGAGAGTTGGAAATAAGTTCAGAACTTGGCTCGATTATATGTGAATTTCATTTGAAACTGAATTGTGGCACTATACCCTATGCTACTTGTTTCCTTGGTAGTCTACCCATTCTTCATTTTGTGTGTAGCTGAAATGCAGTCTGGATGCACTGGTGGCACTGATAATGAGTTGGATTCATTTTTCCTGGTTTAAAGTTTATATGACAGGAAACTATCAGTGATTTAGGTCCATAGTGATAGATTACAAAATAATTTTTGCCACCCCATCAACTCCATTTGCTTTGGATTGAAGCTGTGGGACACAGTTGTTGATGAGGCCATAGCAAAAAGAGTGTTAAGATTTTTGTAGTTCTTGGCTAAACACTCTAGCTTCCCGCTACCAACTATCACCAACCAATCTGTCCCAATTAAACTCCATTGAATTAAGCTTCTTAATGCAATAGGCAAATTTGCAACTCACTGTCAGTATTGTGTTTCTGTTGCATTAAATTCAGTGTCCATATTAGTATATGTCTATCCCAGGAGGCTGTGTGCCCTCTCCCCAGTAGTTTCTATTCTTGGAAGAGATATTAGAATGACTGGAGATGAGATCATAACTTGGGGCACAAGTTAACCTCCTTAAAATTTTTTTAGGAACTTTATTCATTATCGACAAAAATGTATTGGACCCTAGTGTGCCAATGGGACTGGGCTAGCTATTCTAGTGGATGTCATATACCATTCTCACCTTCTTCAGTATGCTCCGACCATATTGATGGTCTTTCAGTTGCACACCTCTGCAAGATATTTCTTGCGTAAAACACACATAGACACTGTTCACTCTGCCTCTGAACATGTCCCCTCCTTGTTTATTTCCACAAATAGATACCTGTTATTCCCAGCTGACTCTTCCTTATCCTTAAGGCCTCGGATTAAATGTACTTTCTTCAGACAGGTGGTCTCTCATCACCAAATGTAAGTTCTCCTTCCTGGCACCCACTGCCTTTATTGTACATCATAATCTCTGATTATTCATTTGTTTCCTTGTTTAATTTCTCTCTCCCACAAAACTATAAGCTTCACAAGGGCGAGGACCAAGTCTGTTCTGTTAACCACCGTGCAACCAGAGTTTCTAGCACACGGTCTGGCACGTGGTTGACACTCCACATAATCCATTGAGAGGTACTTTCCTGTTCTCATTTTAATCTGATGGAAAATGTATTTAATTAAACATGTAAGTAGGTTAATAGACAGTATGTTTATGTCCAAGAGATGAATTCAATAAAGAAATACACAGCTATCATTCCCTATCAGTAGTTCCCTCTGCAAATTAGTCTAAACAGAGATTTCCTGGCATTCTCTTCAGACATTGCTGTGAACTTGGGCCAAATAATAAAGGTCATAAAACTATATCCCACTCAGTTCATTTGTGCTTAAATTATGTTCGGTCCAAAACCAGAGGAACAGAAGTGGCTTTTCATCATTGGGAAATGAAAAAATGCAATGAGTAACCCATTGTTTTGATACCATTTTATATTAATCATCTAAATGCTTCATTTCTCTCATCCTTGCTGTTAACTGTTCTTACCAGAAGTGAATAAACTTCCAACATTTCTGTATATGAGCTAAGAGAGAGGGAAAAAAAAGACTAGGCATGATTTCAAATTGTTCCAGTCATCTGTCCTGTTTGGGTAACTTGCATTCCTTCAGTCTACTAGTCAAATACTAAGCATGCCTGACTGAGTGAAAATGGAAGACAAGCCTTCAAATTCCATGTTACTGAAAAGTGTTGAAACCAGTTTTAATGAGACATGGGAAAACAATAGCCAACAAGGGGAAGTCTGAAATTTCATAGAATTAGAGACTTCACGTCTTCCCTATTGATTCCTTGATGTCATCTCCTAATGAAGGAACCCTTTCTCTAATGACTTTTAATTAGTATTGTTTATGTCCCAAACCTTCTACTCGTCTGCCTTCCATATGGTGGGAATTGGGAAAGTTGAGCAGCCACCTGGGGTGCTATGAAAGACCAAGCACATTGGAGGCCCTTCAGATATCCATAGCACAGTAGACACTGGAAACACAAGGAGGAAAGGGCACATAGATGACCCATAACCCATTCACCAAAACGCAGTATGGATAAAAGACAGGAGAAGGGACAGGGATATTTGTTTCTGTCTTCACTGTCAACAAAGCTTCAGAATTGGCCCTCCATCTAAATAGTCTTTCATTTTTCACACCATAGTCAACCTCTCTCATGACCTAAAATGTCTCTGCCCCATGCAATACAATCTATTTAGAGAACCCAATGCCCTAGTAAGTGCCAGGCCTTCTATTTCCCACTGTAATCACAGAAAGAACAGCAATGGCTCCTGCCCTTGGGGAGCTCATTGTCCTGGAATTGGGGGTGAAAATGGGGATTGCTAAGGGGACCTGTAATGTATTAAGTTCCATAATAAAAGTATATCAGTGTTCTGTGAGAATATAGAGGAGAAGAGATTCCACATGGAGTTTTGGAAATAGTGGGAAACCTTCTAGAATGCAAGTTTCCCAAAGCCAGCCACCGGCCAACCTTGTAGGCTTTTTTTTTTTTTTTTGGGTATCAGTCTCAGGCTGCTACATTAACTTGTTTCTGCATACCTATTCATTTATTTGTGTATATATGTAGTCATAAAATTAGAAGAATAGCCATTGAATTTGTATTACAGTTTCAATTTATGTTCAAGAATACTGGATCTTCCCTATAATATATAAAATAAATTTAATACCTATTTTTAGTGGTAGGCTGGAGCTATTCTGTAACTGCATGTTAAAGCCAATTATTAAATCTCCAGGAATTTTGTGAGCTACTCACTTGAAATCACCTATAACAGGAATATTTACACCAAAGAAATTTGCAAGTTCTGCAGATCAGGACTTCCCCATCTCCATGAAGAGCTGGTTATTAAACACTGACCAGCACATCTTTGCCTATTTACATGTTCCAAAGGAAAGGGTGAGAAAGTAAAAAACATAAACTTTCACACCTAATAAATAAAATCCCTATTCAGATTTATTAATTTAAATTTATTTAATAAGTGTGAAATGCAGAAGTTCTGCAGCTAAATTCACTGACTTTATGGAGCTTGCAATCTAGTGGGAAAGACAGATAATAAACAAAAACATAGCAAAATACTCTCATCTTAGTCTGTAATTTCCTTCACTACCATAGAAGACTCAGAAGGAAAAGTAGTGTTTTTTCTTCTCCTACTCTGAGAAGCTTTATCTGCACTTGGGCTCTGCAATCTTTAATAAATACAGTGATGCAAGGTTTCCTGAAGCCAACCCCCCACCTCCAACAAATAAATGAATAGGCTTTTGTTTGGCAAGTAAAGGACAAATGACAGAGGCTGCTACTGAGAGTAGAGAGGGAGTACTGGCCTTCCCAGAGGAAAAAGGGCTGGTGTGTGTGTTCGATCTGGGGGAGCTGTGTACTTCAGGGGAGTTGATAGGAAGGTGGCCATCAGCTATAGCATGACAGGACTGGTACATTCTTCCTGTTCCTATGGTGTACATAGGAAGTGCTTTGAGGGATGACAGGGGTTCCAAAGGAATGGCACATGGAAGCCAGGAGGGCAACACCAGGAGGCGCAGCTTTCAGAGCACAACTAAAGATGCTCAGACAGCAGGAGGCAGTGAATTGACAGGGTTCTTACAGTGTTCTGGATACTGTTGTAATCCTTGTGCATGCTTTAATACTGTTAATCCACACAACAGCCCTGTGAGAGGGGTATTGTTTTATACAAGGGGAAACTGAGGCACAGAGAGGCTGGGGAATTTTCCCACACAGCTAGAAAGTGTTGATTTCATGCTTGGTTCATTTGGCCACAGAAGCCATCCTCTTAACCAGTACACTGTGTCACCTCATCAAATGAACATACCCACTCTAAACAGACCGTAGGGTTTGGACAAAGACCATTTACATAGCAATCATCTTGTTTGGAGGGCTAGGAGCTCTTTCTCTATTTTCAGAGCACTACTTAAGCCCCTAAATTTCAAGGCAGCTCTGGGAATGAAGGGCCAAGCTGTGACTGAGATTGGATTTCTTGTTTCCCTGGCAAATGGGGACCTTAAATCAAATAGAACAAGTTCTCTGCTTCTCTGCCATAAAGGAGGCCCCAGTCCAGAGGGTTCTGAGATAGGTAAATAAGCAAATCCAATCTCATCTAAAGGTGCTGCCAAAGGCGTCCCCTAGGGACTGCTCACTTGTCTGACACCAGCTTTGAGAGAGGTTTCTGCTCTCTAAAAGTCTGTAGTTAGAAAGCAAATGTTCCAGCTGCTGATGCAGTGCTCAGCCTCTCCAGCCCCACATCTATGACAACATTTAGCTCGGCAGCCAGCCTTGCCCCCCTGCTCAGTTCTCTCTGTTCCGCGGACCTGGGAATGACTTCTCTCCATTGGTGAGCATGTCTTCCTCAGAAAGTCTTTGCAACTCTGACAAAAGGCATGAACCAAAGAAGAACATGATAGGGAGAGCAATTTAAGTAACATGCAGAGAGGTCCCAGGCAGGCAGAGACACAGGGAAAGGGAGGGGTATCCTCAGTGGTAAAACTGGCAGCCATGGCCAAGGTTCACGTCCTTTCCTCTCTCGCTGTTTATTAGAGTTTTTCTCTTGCTCAAATGGCACTCACGGTTCAGGCCAGCCCACCAACACACTAATGCTCAGTGAAGCTTCAAGAAAGGCTATTGGGTACTGAGCTCTTTCATCAGTCTCTAGGCTTTCACTCTCCTCCGTAGTAATTGACTTCTCAAGTTCTATCTGCCTTCAAAGACCAGACAAAAAGCATAACTCGGCCCTGTCCTTTTCCCATTTTTCATAAGACACTGAAAGAACCACCATAATTTTTTAGTTACATAGATTAGATTTACTTTAAAATGGGCATTAATTATCATGGTCAGTGTAGTGCAAGTATTTTGGAAATGTATTTAAGGCAGGGAAACTTAAGCCTTTCCACAGTTACATGCCCTATAAAAAGATAAAGTGTAAATGCCTCAGAGCTGTCAGCTTAGTGTGATATAAATATATTTTGAGTTATTGTGGAATTGGCCTCTCTCTCTCTCTGAAGGATGCTTAGGAGCTTTGCCCTTGGGAATAGCATTGTTCCTCCTGAGTTTCTTTTTTGTCTTGCTTACTGCCTGTGAGCGTGCTATAGGCCCTCAGCAGAAAAGGATGCTTTTGAGTCTATGTGCTCATGCAATATGTCATTTTGAAGAAAGTCAGCTGCAGTCATAACTGCATTTGCTAGTTTAATAATAGTTTAATAATGAGACTAAGTAGAGAATATTTGCCTAAAATGACCAAAAATGGCTCAGAGAAGTTTATTCCTATATTACCTATTGTTTGCTTCTTTTTTTTTTTTTTTTTTTTTTTGCTTTTTTCCCTCATCTTTTGGCCAAATAAAGTACATGGAGAACCATTCATTCAAGTCCCCTTTGCCAGAATATTTTTCTGGAATTTTCCCTTCCATTCCACAATCCTGCTAACAAAAATTTCATATTAGTGAGCAAATATTTCCCTCCTAAACTCTAAACTGAAATTCTGTTACTTTAGTTCCCACTTGCCAAAGCCAGCATGATTTGAACATTCCTCTTCACTTAATATCAATCCCCATCAGATAACCATTAAATGAACAGAGGCTGCAGGTTAGAAGGAATGCTAACAATGCAGATAAAGTCCTCATAAGTGGCAGCTGTGAATTAATTCAGCCAGATCAAACAGCCCAGGAGGGAGACTGTCAAAGGGAGCAGAGGGGGCTGGGAGAGTTGGCTTCCGTGCCTGTAACTTACAGCACCTTCCCCTAGGCCAAGCAGCCTGGCATTTCATATCTAAAGTCATCACAGGAATGAGACGAATTCCATTGTCATATCTGGCAACTGCTCACCATGGCAAGTCAACCCCCTGTGACTGTTAGAAAGGGAAGCCGTCATATATTTTCACCCACGGGAAAGAATTAAAGTGACTGACTGTGAGGGAGCAACTGACCCAACTAGGGGACATTAGGCAAAGAGTCAGTTGACCTCTTGAGCCATTCCATTTCCTGGTGTAAGGCCCTGAGAGAACACATGAACAGAGCTTTGGGGAATCTGAGTTCTAATCTTACCCCCTGGCTCCTCCTTTCATCTCTCTGAATAGCCTGCCTGTTGATTGGAACTTACCTTCACCATCAGCAAGAACCAACTATTTTGAATTTCTGAGCTCCATGGCCAAGCTCCTCTTGCTTTGGGTTGCTTTGTGTCCTCAACTAGCCATTTCAGGCAGGGGAACATTAATGTATTCCTGACTTTCACCAGTAGATGGAAGCATTTTTGACCGTGTGACACTTTTGTCTTCCTAGTCCTAGGAAAAAAACAATCTTAGATTTCTAGGAAGAGCTGAGAAGCTGAGACACCAGACCCTTTGTCTGACATAGTGCCTTTCTGTGTATAAAATACCTTTCCATTCCAAACAAAAAATACCTTTCTATAACAAAAAAGTATGAATATTTTGAGAAGAATCAAAAAAGAAGAAATTAGGAAATGGTCAGAGTTTACTTTCAATAGCAACAACCACCTAGGTCTCTTAAATCCCTCACACTATTAATTAAGCAATGTAAAATGAAGATCATGATTTATAACAACTTTTAGTTTAGAATCAATATAGTTCTCCTTAAAACCCAAAGTATTTAATAAACAAAACACTCCATCTTTAACCAAAGGCCAATGGGAGAAAAGAGTTTAACATATGTACTCTACCCAGCTGGCTGCTGGATTCTAGAGCAAATAATCTTATCGTTGAGACCTTATTATAAAATTTTCTTGACCTATGTTTCTTAAGGTTAGTAGGTTTTATTTAGATACCAGAGAATATATTTGACAGAAATGTCAAGGAGATTGTAGGTTATTGCTAATCATTGGCAGTAATTCAAATATAGAGCAATTATGTGTCTTGACATAGTTGATAACTAGATTGATACTGAAACTGAAATATAATCACTTTCTTACTCTGCACCTCCTAAAGCTGAAACCCAAGGCATGTTCAAATAAAGCTTTGAATAACTTTTCTGCCACTGAAAGAAATTAAATCTATAGCCTACACTTTGAATCATACCGGAAGGAAGACTGGCAGCCTGTGATGGTATTATATGTCTTATATTAGGGCATTCTCCAGTAAAAGCTCCTGTATTCTGTGGTAGCTAGGGGTATCCCAGGGACACTTTAGGGCATCTGTATATGGATCAACCTAGAAACTTTGCTGATATATTTTTCTAAATATGTTCTCTTCAGAGTAGAGGGGCTAGATAGATAGGTCATCTACATATGTATAGTTTCTATATTAATATATAGATCTGTGTGTGTATATATGTGTGTGTGTATGTTCATACACAAACACACAGAGAATGAAAAGCCACACAACCACACAAGAGAGAATGCATCAAGCAAATGTGGATTTGCTCATTTAATCCTGTAATCCTAGAGCTAGCCCCAGCTAGTCCTGACTTTGAAATAGAGCATTATGACAAATAAGAGAAGGTGCAGTATACTATTTCCATCCTACCACTTATTTTCTTTTCCAGATACTACTGACATAAGTCCTTTATTTCAGAGACAAGTTTCTTGAAGGAGTTGTCCATCTCAATTCCTATTTCCTCACTTCCTACTCTTTCTTCAACCTACAGAAATCTAGTATTTCCCCTTCACACCCTGACATTTTTTTCACAAAGGTGATCAGTGACTTAGACGTCCTTAATCTAATGGAAACTGCATTGATTATTTTGACCACCTAGCAGCATTGAACATTATTCCTTCTTTGTCAAAACAATCTATTCAGTTGCTTCTATAGCATGCTGTCCTCTGGCATGAGCTTCTTCCATGTCATTTTCCCAGAACTACACTGTTGGCCTTCTACTCTTCTCACTTTATAGTCTCTCCCTAGCCCATTTTGTCCACTTACTACCTATATACTGATTTTTAATCTACACCTACACCTACACCTCAAACTCAGATATGTCTCCTATACATAGACATGTACTTAAAAATATATACTACAGGCCAGGCATGGTGGCTCATGCCTGTAATCCCAGCACTTTGGGAAGCAGAGGGGGACAGATCATGAAGTCAGGAGATGGAGATCATCCTGGTTAACACGGTGAAACCCCATCTCTACTAAAAATACAAAAAATTAGCCAGGCATGGTGATGGGAGCTTGTAGTCCCAGCCACTCAGGAGGCTGAGGCAGGAGAATGGTGTGAACCCAGGAGGTGGAGCTTGCAGTGAGCCAAGATTGCGTCACTGCACTCCAGCCTGGGAGACAGAGCGAGACTCCATCTCAAAAACAAAACAAAACAAAAACCCATACTACAGTGTTTTTCAAACTGTAAATCCCAACCCATTAGTGAATTTGAAAACCATTGTGTGAGACAAGCATTTAAAGTGAAATATGGTATAGCATAGCATAGCATAGCATAGCATAGCATAGCATAGCATAGAAAATATCCAGTGACTCACATGTAGGTAGAATAACTTTTTTCTCATGAAACTTTTTTTTATTTGTGTGGAACTATGGGATTGTGATTTTTTTACTCTGGATCGTGGTCAGAAACATTGGAAAGACACCGGTCCACAACTTCAAGTAGCTCATAAACAGGATTTTTGTTCTCCCAATTTTGGAGGCTAGAAAGTCTAAGATAAAGACACTGGCAGATTCGTTGTCTAGAGAGGGCTTGATATCTGGTTCGTAAGTGGTGCCTTTGAGCTGTGTCCTCACATGGTGCAAGAGCCAAACAAGCTTCCTTAGGCCTCTTTTGTAGGGCAGTAATCCTAATAATGAGGGCTCTACCATCATGATCTGATAACTTTCCAAAGACCCTACTTTTTAATACCGTCACCCTGGGTGATAAGATTTTATTATAGGAACTTCGGGGGAAACATTCTGACCACAGCACAGGGTAACATAAAAGTGGAGCTGAATTCACAGACAGTACACCCTACCAGACTGCTGAGGGATTTGGACAACACACTTCATGTTTTAAGACTGTTAGCAAGCAACACCCATCCCTAGATTTCACAGTCTGAGAAATGCCAAATAAAGTATTGACCATTTGGACTATGCAGCTGACCTAGAACGGTTTTTCTTAAGTTCAAAGGAGGATGAGAAACCAGTTTCCTAAATCCTGATCATAGGTAGCAGCCATGAGAGTTGCTACAGGAAAGATTTCCAAGGATTTAAGAAAATGATAATGATGCTATGAACTATTATTTTGGTTAGCGCCCTGAAATTCATCTTTACTTCTCCTCAAGGGCTACCTTCCCATGCTAAGGCTTACATAAATAAAGCAACATTTAGCAACACATATACAATACACACCACCCTACTTTCTAATGTAAGATTTTACAGGCAGTTAATGGACTGAGACTTGATTTTATTTCTAGTAAGTATATGAGTATGAGTAAAAATCCTGACTCAGACTCCAAACTAAGCTGACCTATTCAGTTTTTGCTGCTCCTCCCCAACAATACAGCCAGATTCTAATTTAATCAATAGTAAGCTTGTTCTTATTAGGAGGAAAATGAAGAAAGTCTTGCTAACATTTATCAGCAGTAATATCTAATTGAATTCATATATGGATCCATTTTGTGATCCAACCAGAGGAGCTACAAGTTTGCCTACGAGGCAATGAAACATTTTAGTTATTCCTGGGAATACCAGGATCTAGCCAGCTAAACCTGGCGAAAGCAAATCAGGCTTTTCGTTTGTGGTTGCCTACCATAAATTTTGATTCAGCCTTGCAAGGGTTAGTGTTACTTCTGAAGTTAAGTTGACCTTACTTACCTAAACCACAGAGTAAACAAAAGGATGTCTAATGAATACATAGTCTTTCAGAAGGTTTTTTCACTGAAGGCTACAGTTCTTCTCAATTTCTACTGATCATAATTTCTATACATTTATGGAATGGAGAAAATCTGCAGCTCCTCTCTCGAGGTTATCCAAGGCAATTGATTCATATAGAAATACCTGCCTTCTTTGCCATACGGCTAGTACTTCCTGAGACACTTTTAGTGGAAGAGATGGGAGCTTAGCTATTATTAGGATTGGAGATGCCACTTTTCTCTCTTGGTATGGCCCTTGTTCAGGGACCTTTTCTATCTGCAGGGCAAACAGAAAGGCTCTGTGAACAGTAAGTGAAGCTGGAACTACAAAAGCACAAAGCCCTTGGAGGGAGCCCCCGACGCCTCCCTCCATCTTTAGAAAAAGTTAAAAATGGGTCAATATGTGAAAAATTTGGAGGTGTTCTGAAGGTTTCTGAAGACATCAAAAGCCAAACATCGTAAGAAAAGGAACAAGAAAAATAAAAACTGCCATTTTTACAGCCTTCCCAGGATCACCACCGATTCTATTTAACCTGAAAATATTTAGCTGGGTTAATGTTATTCATAACATAAAATCCAGAAAGACATATTTTTAGCCAAAATAAATATGAAACTTTCAGGAAAGAAACCTTTGATAATGAATATTTTAGAATTACTGTATGTCAAGTCATTTAACAATATCTTTGCCTGGCAGTATGTCCAGGGATCCCCTGGACGGTCAGATGTGAGTCTCATCTGAGTATAGCTTGGTGTCTGCATCATAGCCTGAAGGCTTGGAGCAGGATAGCTAATTTACCCAGAGCAGTGGAAGTACAATTATGTTTAAGAGTTATACAAGTGTTGAGACAGATCCGCTTTTTGAAATTAAAAGATTTCCAAAGATTTTGGAAAGGCATTTTCAGGTGCTAGAACTTTCAAAAATAATAGCATCAGTTGAACTTTTGATAACTCTCTCAAAACTTCCTAAATTGTCCTGCTTTTCTCCCCATGCCAAATACTGTACAATTCGAATGTATATTAAAAGACTCTCTAAAAGAATTATATTCAGTAATCTAGAGCTGCAAAGCCCAATATGGTAGCCACTGGCCATGTGTGACTGTTTAAATTTAAATTAATAAAGTTAAAGGTGATGTTCCCTAATCACACTGGCCATATTTAAAGTGCTCTGTGACCGTATGTGGCTACTAGCTACCATATTGCGTAGCTCAGGTATAAAACATTTCCAACACTGCAGAAAGTTTTTTCGGACAGCACTGATCTTAACTTTTCTTAGTGTGTACTGCAGGTGACTAGCTTTAGCCTCTTAAAGGAGAAATGTACAGGGAGTTCTGAGTTAAGCGTGTCTATTCTCTCTTGTGTGTGTATGTGTGTTGGTGCCTTTATTATGCTCATAAGAACTGTCAAATCTTCAAGACGAAGCTCTGGGATATAGGGGATTCCCAAATCAGTTTAGATATCAAACTCTTCTTTGTGGAGTAACTTCCAAGTCAGTGTTCCATGGAACAAACTATGGAAAATGTGTATCTGTGGAGTAAACAGCTTGACATTATGAAGTATGCCTTATCCATGTGTCTCCCCTTCTCTGTCCAGTATAATCCTTCACACACAGTGGGTTGCACTGTTGGTTTAACTGAGGCAAGTGATATAGCCAAGTCAAAGACAAGTGGTAAATAGATATAGAGTGATAACCATTTAGTTTAGTTTTTGTACTCCTAAACCAATTGCCTCTGTACTGCAGCTACCACATAGATAAAACCACCACTCTTTGACCGGGCATCGTTGCTGACGCCTGTAATCCCAACTGTATTACTTTGGGAGGCTGTAATCCCTTTGGGAGGCTGAGGCAGGTGGATCACGAGGTCAGAAGTTCGAGACCAGCCTGCCCAATGTGGCGAAACCCTGTCTCTACTGAAAATACAAAAAATTAGCTGGGCATGGTGGCAGGCACCTGTAATCCCAGCTGCTCAGGAGGCTGAGGCAGGAGAATCACTTGAATCTGGGAGGAGGAGGTTGCAGTGAGCCGAGATCGTGCCACTGTACTCCAGCCTGGGTGACAAGAGTGAAACTCCATCTCAAAAATAAACAAAAATAAAAATAAAACTGCCACTCTTCTATACCCACGTACAAATAAGTTTTTAATTTCTACATTTAGATTCACTTCTCTGATGTACACCTTTCCATTTTTTTTGAGAAAGCAAAACACATCCTAACAGATATACTGTTCTGAATTATTATTTAGTTTGCTAAATTAGGTTTCATTTGAATTTGTTTAAAACTCCAGTTTCTCTCAATGCACTGGAAAGAAAAATCTACAGTCTACAAAAACCCTCTATCTTCCTAGTATTGCAGTTTGGACATGTTCTAATTGGAATCTGATGCTTTAGAAACAACTTAAATTTTATTTTCAGTGATCTATCTTACTAGAAGCTGGCTGGAACTTCTGGGAGGCAAGAGAATATTCCAGGGAAGCCACAGATCCTTCTTTTGAAAATCTCTTCAATATATTGTAGCTTAATTTACTTTTATCTGAACCCTCCTTTAAAAATCTCAGCACCTTGATTGTCCTCTCTCTGAAACAAGATATCTTTACTCAGGATAAATGCTCCAAGACCCTAGCAAACTGCAGAAAAATGAAGGTGGGAGGAAACTGCTTTGACCTCCACAGAGGCCAGGTGCTAAGCAAACTCCCCATGGCTTTCCAGCTCCAATGTCTCTCTCTTCTCTTTTTCTCAGATGTCTCCCTCTTCTACATCCAAAGACCCATCTTCTCCAGGAGACTTTATTTCCCTTCTTCTGAATGCTTATAATGGTCACTATTGAACCTCCTGCTTGGCTTGGCCCTGGGTTTTCCTTCTCTCAATTGGCTGAGAGAAGGAAACATGTCATGTTTTGTCTCACAGATGAGCTGGCTGGCTCTTTACAACAGAGATCACGATTTATGTTTCTTGAGCACTTAGGACAGGTTGTTCATGTACCAGGTATTCAGCAAATAACAGTAAAAATATTATATTGCAAATACATATTTTTAGGTGCATGCCAAGTAGTGAAAATACTACTACACACACATATGTTAGCATATGCATGGATACAAGCACCCTCACCCACTGCTTAAAGTATATTAGTTACTCACAACAGTAAAATCTCCTTTACATGAAGTTGTCTAACTTTAAATTTCTTATAAGACATATAACAGGGAAGAGCTTGGCAAATTACAGAATAGCAAATATATATATATATATATATATATATATCTACACACACACACACACACATACACACACACACATATTTATAAATTTAATCTACCTAAATAACAAATCATTTTAAGATCTTTAGAAATGTCTAGTCACATAACAGCTATTGTGATAAGGCAGAAGTTAGATAAACTAGAATTTATTTACCTTTTTTGATAGTATTTTTATTGCGATACACTAAATTTATTAAAAGTTTAAATAAACTCAAAAATCACCATTTTAAAGTATTCATTCAGTAGTCTTTAGTGTATTTTCCATGTTGTGCAACCACTACCACTATCTATTTCCAGACATGTTCTGTCCTCCTCCACAAGAAATTCCATACCTGTTAAAATTAGCTTCAATATGCCCCCTTCTAGCATGCCCTGGATTAGCAGCCTTAGCCACTTCACCCATCTTATGTGTAGACTGTGGGGCACTAGGGACTCCCAGGCACGTCTCCAGGCATTCAGAGCACTTGCTTGCCTGAATTAGCTTCCTGAACTGCCCTATCCTTCCTGTGCATAGATTGTAGTGCAACAGGGCTGTCTCCACTCCCTGTCCAGGAAGATCTCCAGGCACTTGTAGCACCTGCTTAGGAGTTTAGGCCTCCCTTCCTCCCCAGGCAGAGAACTTGGGGCTGAGGAGGTTTCCCAGGTCCATACCTCGGCAAACCTCTAGGCACTTGGTGGCCAACCATTGGATTCTCCCTCAGCACTGGCACTTGTGCCTACCATTGGGAGGATTCCTAGGAGGGCTGGCTCATCTTGGTTCCCTGCCCCCTGCCACCCTCCAGGGATGAACAGGGAGCTCAGACCACTGTATTTCACAGATCAGCCCATTGCCTGAGCCAACAGAGAGCTTCTCCCATTAAACAAGGATCACGTATATGCCCTTCCACATTGGCTGTAGCCAGCTCTCACCCATAAGAGCCACCTACTGGTCTGGATGTTGAACGACAAAACATCCTAGGAAATCTGTCAGAAGCACACAGCACTAGAGAACAAGATACATCTCCTGTGACAACAGTCACCCCAACCCCATGGGAGGTAGTGAGCCTGCTCACATGCCCAGTACATCATTACTGAAACCAGCACTTGGATAAGCCATCCTACAAAGGCTATAACCAGGGAACTTTTACTACTAAAAACACCCAGCACTGGAGATCTAACCCTCAGCATAGTCTGCTCCTAAGGGAGAGGGGAGTGAAGCCTGCCAAAGCCCCCCTTGTGTCCAAGGAAATGCAAGTACAGCACCAGCTGCTGAAGGCGGCACCACCATAACCAAGGAACAGATGTTAAGAGGCAGTCATCTCTCACCCCCTTGGCCTTCTCCTCTGTGTACTGTTGGAGGCTCAACAGTGGCTCTTACCAGGGCACAGGGAGTGTGGGTTGAAAGAAACTGCTTCTTAGGCTTATACAGTGACTCCAACCCCATTGAAGGTGAATGTACACTGGGGGAGGGTTCTTTTCATGCTTCTCCATTCCCCTTGCCCTGCCCTTATTGGCTGGCTCTTACTCTTAACTGCCACCTAATGGACTGCAGCCTGAACTCCACTGCTAAAGAAAATTGTATCACTGCCATAAGTAAACACGGAGAAAGCCACTACATGAACTTGTCTGCAACCAAGGAACCCATACATACAGTCTTGGCACCCTGAAAGCATCCAGAAACAAACCCAATAGACCGTACACAAGATATACCACAGTCATACCCCCAAGGGAAAAAAGAATTAAAAAATCAAAAAGCCCCATACAAACATTAGCATTTTTTAAAGGAAGAATCAGCTCTCTCAAATGAGAAGAAATCAGCACAAGAACTCTGGCAATACAAAAAGCTAGAGTGTTTTGTCCTCCAAAGGATCTCACTAGCTCCCAAACAATAATGGATTCTAACCAGAAAGTAATGTCGGAAATGACATGTATAGAATTCATAATATTGATGGAAAAGAAATTCAGTGAGATCCAAGCAAAAGTTGAAATCTAACACTAAACAAAATGATCTAAGATTTGAAAGACAACATAGATATGTTAAAAATAAGATAAAAGGCCTAACAAAGCTTCTGGAATTGAAAAGTTCACTACAGGAGTTTCAAAATACAACTGTAGCCTTAACAACAGACAAGACCAAGCAGAATAAAGAATTTCAGAGCTTGAAGACTGATTCTTCAAACCCACCCAGTCAGGCAAAAAATAAGAAAAAAAAAAAAAGAATTAAAACAAAATCAATAAAGCTTTTGAGAAATATCGAGTATGTAAAGTCAACAAATATATGATGTATTGTCATTCCTGAGAGAGAAGAACAGAAAGTAAGCAACTTTGTAAACATATGTGAGATTATAATTCAGGGAAATTTCCCCAATCTTGCTAGAAAGTTTAGCATGTAGATACAAGAACTCCTGTGAAAGACTATACAAGATGACAATCTTCAAGGTACATGGTCATCAGACTATTCAGTCAACACAAAACAAAAAATTGTAAAGGCAGCTAGAGAAAAGGGTCATATTACCTAAAAAGAAACCCATCAGACTAACAGTGACCTTTTCAGCAGAAATCTTACAAACCAGAAGACATGGAAGGCTTATTTTTAGAATTCTTAAAGGAAAGAAATGCCATTCAGGAATTTCATATCCTTCCAAAGTAAGCTTCATGAAGTTCCAGATAAGCAATCAGCAAGGGTATTTGTCACCACCAGACCAGCCCCACAAGAGATGCTTAAGTGAGTTGTAAACATGGAAATGAAAGAATAATTGCTACCACAGAAGCACACACCTATAGAATCTATAGAGCAACTATACAACCAAGACTACAAAGCAACCAGTTAACACTATGACAGGGATAAAACCTCACATGTCAAAATTAACATTGAATGTAAGCAGCCTAAATGCCCGCTTAAAAGACATAGAGAGATAAACTGGTTTATCAAAAAAAACAAAGCCCAGACTTCTGCTATCTGCAAGAGACCCATCTCACATGAAAAAACATCCATAAGGTGAAAAAAAGGCAAGGAGGAGAAAGATCCATCAAGCAAATGGAAAACCAAAAGAGCGGGATTCACTATTCTTGTATCAAATAAAATAGACTTTAAACCAACAACAGTAAAAAAGGACAGAGAAGGACATTACATAGTGATAAAAGTTTCAATTCAACAAAAACACTTAACTATTTTAAATAAATATGCATCCAACATTGGAGCATCCAGATTTATTAAAACATCACTTCTAAACTTAAGAAAAGACTCTGGTAGCCACACAATAATAATGGGAGATATCCAGACAACAATGACAGCTTCAAACACATCATCAAGGCAGAAAACTAACAAACTCTGGACTTTAATGCTTGACCAATCGAAGCTAATAGACATCTACAAAATACTATGTTCAAAAACCAGAATATACATTCTTCTCATCTGCACATGCAACATACTCAAACATTGACCACATCCTTGGCCATTCAGCAAATCTGAATAAAGTCAAACAAATCAAAATTACACCAAGCATCTCCTCAGACCACACTGGAATAAAAATAGAAATCAATACCAAGAGGAACTCAAAACCACATAAATATATGAAAATTAAACAACTTACTTCTGAATGACTTTTGAGTAAACAATAAAATTAAGGCAGAAATAAAAAAGTTCTTTGAAACAAATGAAAATACAGACACGGCCGGGCGCAGTGGTTCACACCTGTAATCCCAGCACTTTGGGAGGCCGAGGCAGGCAGATCACGAGGTCAGGAGATCAAGAACATTCTGGCTAACATGGTGAAACCCCATCTCTACTAAAAATACAAAAAATTAGCCAGGCGTGGTGGCGGGCACCTGTAGTCCCAGCTACTTGGGAGGCTGAGGCAGGAGAATGGCGTGAACCCAGCGGGTGGAGCTTGCAGTGAGCCAATATTGCACCACTGCACTCCAGCCTGGGAGACAGAGCAAGGCTCCGTCTCAGGAAAAAAAAAAAAAAAAAAAAGGAAAAGAAAATACAGACACAACATACCAAAACCTCTGGGATATGGGAAAAGCAGTGTTAAGAGGAAAGTTTATAGCACTAAACACCTACATCAATAAGATAGAAAGATCTTAAATTAACAATTTAATTTCACACCTAAAGCATTTAGACCCAAAAGAAATATCTAAACCCAAAGCTAGCAGAAGAAAAGACATAACGAAAATCAGAGCAGAACTTTATGAAATTGAGACCCCAAAAACACAAACAAAAAGAATCAATAAAATGAAGTTTGTTCTTTGAAAGGACAAGATATATAGACCACTAGCTTGATTAACAACAAAAAAAAAAAAAAGAAAAGAAAAGAGAGAGAAGATCCAAATAAGCACAAAGGTAACAACGGTAACAACGGTGACATCCCACCAATCTCACAAAGGTAGAAAAGATGCTCACAGACTGCTGTGAGCATTTCTATGCACATAAAATAGGAAATCTAGAGAAAATGAATAAATTCCTGCAAACACACCGACTCCCAAGATTGAACCATGAAGGAAGAGAAATCCTGAACAGACCAATAAGGAGTAAAAAAAAATTGAAACAGTAAAAAAAAAAAAAAAAAAAAACATAAAAAAACTACTAATCAAAACGCTGGAAGAGATGGGTCAGCCAAATTCTACAAAAAGAGCTGGTACCAATCCTATGGGAACTATTCCAAACTATCTAGGAGGAGAGACTTTTCCCCAACTCATTCTATGAAACCAGCGTCATCTTGATACCAAAATTCTGGCAAAGACACAACCAAAAATGAAAACTACAGGCCAATATCCCTGATAAACAAAGATGCAAAAATCCCCAACAAAATACTAGCAGACAGAATCTAGCAGCACATCAAAAAGATAATTCACTATGATCAAGTAGGCTTTATTCCTGGGATGCAAGGATGGTTAAATATATGCCAATCAATTAATGTGATACACCACATAAACAGAATTTAAAAAGCAAAAATTATGTGATCATCTCAATAGATATAGAAAAAGCATTCAGTAAAATACAACATCCCCCATGATAAAAATCCTTGACAAACTAGGCATTCAAGGAATCTCTCTCAAAATAATAAGAGCCATCTACATCAACCCTACAGCCAATATCATACAGAATGGGCACAAGCTGGATGTATTTCCCCTATGAACTGGAACAAGATAAAGATGTCCACTCTCCCCACTCCTATTCACTATAGTACTAGAAATCCTAGCCAGAGCAATTAGGCAAGAGAAATAAATAAAAGGCATCCAAATAAAAAAATAAGTCAGATTATCTCTCTTCACTGATAATATGATCCTATACCTGGAAAACCCTAGATTCCTCCAAAAGACTGCTAGAGCTAGTTAATGAGTTCAGCAGAGTCTCAGGATACAAAAGAAATGTATAAAAATCAGTAGCATTTCTATACATCAATAACATTCAAGCTGACAGCCAAATCGAGAATGCAATCCCATTTACAATGTCCACAAAAATAAAATACCTAGTAATACATCTAATAAAGAAGATGAAGGATCTCTACAAGGAGAACTACTACAAGAGAATACTTAAAGAATGTATAGATGACACAAATAAATGGAAAATCATTCCATGCTCATGGCTTAATAGAATCCATATTGTTAAAATGGCCATATTGCCCAAAGTGATCTATAGTTTCAACACACTTTCTATCAAATTGTGAACATCACTTTTTCACAGAATTAGAAAAACCTATTCTAAAATTCATATGGAAGCAAAAAAGAGCACAAATGGCCAAGGCCAATCCTAGACAAAAAGAACAAAGCTCCAGACCTCACATTACATGTCTTCAAACTATACTATGAGGCTACAGTGACCAAAGCAACATGGTACTGGTTCAAAAATAGACACATAGACCAATGAAACAGAATAGAAACCCTGAAATAAAGCTGCATACCTACAAACAACTCATCTTCAACAAAGTTGACAAAAATAAACAATAGGGAAGGACACCCTATTTAATAAATGGTCCTGGGAAAGCTGGCTAGCCATATGCAGAAGAATGAAAATAGCTCCTATTTCTCATCAAATACACAAATTAATTCAATATGGATTAAAAACTTAAATGTATGGTGTCAAACTATGAAAATTATAGAAGAAAGTCTAGGGAATACTCTTCTAGACATTGTCTTAGGCAAAGAATGTATGAAGAAGACCCCAAAAGCAAATGCAACAAATCAAAAATAGACAAATGAGATTTAATTAAACTAAAGAGCTCCCACAAAGCAAAAGAAACTCTCAACGAGTAAACAGACACCCTACAGAATAGGAGAAAGTACCTGCAAACTCTGCATCCAACAAATAACCCAGAATCTATAAGGAACTTAAATGAGTCAACAAGAAAAAAAATAAACAATCCCATTAAAAAGTAGGCAAAGGACATGGACAGAGAATTCCCAAAAGAAGCCATACAAGCCGCTAACAAATACATGAAAAATGCTCAACATCACTAATCATCAGAGAAATGCAAATTAAAACTCAACTGAGGTACTATCTCAAGCCACTCAGAATGGCTATTAGTGAAAAGTTAAAAATAATAGATGTTGGCAAGGTTGTAGAGGAAAGGGAATGCTTATATACTGTTCATGGGAATGCAAATTAGTTCAGCCACTGTGGAAAGCAGTTTGGAGAGCTCTTAAAGAACTAAAAATAGAACTACTATTCGACCCAGCAATCTCATTATTGAGTATATACCTGAAGGAAAATCATTCTTCCAAAAAGATACATGCACTCCTATGTTCACTGCAGCACTATTTACAATAGCAAAGATGTGAAATCAACCTAGGTGCCCATCAATGATGGACTGGATAAAGAAAATACGGTATACATAAACACCATGGAATACTACACGGCCACAAAAAGAACAAAAGCATGTCCTTTACAGCAGGTATGGCTGGAGGCCATTATGCTGTGTTGACTAATGCAGACACAGAGAAGCAAATATTACATGCTCTTACTTAAAAGTGGAAGCTAAATCTTGGATTCACACAGACATAAAGATGGCAACAATAGACAATGAGGACTTTGAAAGAAGGGAGAGAGGAAGGCAAAGGCTGAAAAAGTTTCTGTTGGGCACTATGTTCCCTACCTGGATGACGAGGTTAGCAGAAACCTAAACCTTAGCACCACGCAATATATCCTGTAACAAATCTGTACATGTTCTCCTAAATCTAAAATATAAATGGAAATTTTTAAAAGACAGTATGAAGATGCTGCTAATTTTGAAGTAAATATTAAATAAATGAGCTTGATCTTAGTAAATCCCCTTTAGTTCATGAACAAGGTGGCTAGGCTGCTTGGTAATAAAATTGAGCCATGGTTTGGTATGGACCTTTTTGGCTCAAATAGCTTTTACACATGTCATTAAGAGTTTCATGTTAGAACCTCAAGTCCTATTCACATCTGATTTTCACAAGATATAAGTGAGAATTAAATCCACAAAGTTTATTACTAATCCAGCAACAAAATGTTATTTTCAAATCTGAGAGAAATTCTTAGTTCTATAGAAAATCATTTTTCTTCCCTGCAGAAAACTTAAACAAAAGCAAGATTGCCTCTAGGTTTTATTTTGCTGCTGCTTCATCAGAAGCTGTGAGAAGCTGTGAGAAGCTATCTCCCAAGAAACAGACCTGCTGCATAATAACCTCTGGATACACAGATTTTAATATAAAAATGAAATGATCTACAATTGAGTTAAAACCACCAAGTTTTAAAACACATGCCTAATCATAATTGTGATACAAAATAACTGGTCAAGCTTTGAAAATTATATTCAAAAATAAAAGCAGTCATTACTATTTAAAAAGATATATAAATAATGCTTAACTTATATAGAAGTGAAAGTTCAAGAAGTTTATACCAAATAATGAATGCAACAAAGTTCACCTGAATTATAAGAGACAGTTCTGAAAAATTATGAAACAATTTGAAGTTACTACTTGAAATCACTACTTAAGAATTTAAGAAACTTATAGGTTCATTTTTATTTTATTTTGATTTTCATTTGATGACTATATTTTAAGGTTATATCAGGGATAGCTTAAAACCAGATTTTAATTAGGTGTCTTTTTGTGTTTTACTATTTCAGTTATTGCTTAAGAATTCTGGTTGCCTGGGTCAACTGCCATGTCTTTATGATTTTTAAATGTTTTATTTAGTTTATTAGAAACACATGAATTCAGTAATCTATTTAGGACTTAAATTAACAAAAGGATCAGAAGCACTTACATATAGCAAAGTTCCTCACTTTAAATTATTTTAACAGGTTGGGCACAGTGGCTCACACCTGTAATCCCAACACTTCGGGAGGCTGAGGCAGGTGGATCACCTAAGGACAGGAGTTCAAGACCAGCCTGGCCAACATGACAAAACCCTGTCTCTACTAAAAATACAAAAAAAATATTAGCCAGGCGTGGTAGCAGGCACCTGTAATTCCAGCTACCTGGGAGGCTGAGGCATGAGAATCGTTTGAATTCGAGAGGCAGAGGTTGCAGTGAGCTGAGACTGCGCCACTGCACTCCAGCCTGGGGTATGGAGTGAGACTGTCTCAAAAAAAAAATTATTTTAACAATCCAACAATTTCATTCTTCAATATATATACCCCCCAAAATGCATACATGTGCATTAAAAAATTGTGTTAAGAAAGAATGAGCATGACATCCTTCTTAATATTAACTCTAAACTGAAATGACCCAAATGTCCCTCAAAAATAAAATTGACCACTAAATTGTGGCATATTAATATGATGAAATACTCCACTCAATGAAAATGTAAAAGCTAAAGTAACAAGCACAAACACGGATGAATCTTATACATGCTTTTGAGCAAAAACCTGGTAACATAATACATGTTGCATACTTCCATTTATATTAAGTTCCAATTCCAGTAAGCATTAGAATTCACCATAGATCTGTTTAGTGGGTAGGAAATGGGTAATGACTGGGAAGAGACACAGAGTGGGATCCTGAGCCGGAGGGATTCTTTCATGATCTGGGTGGTCATTACATAGATTTATTCACTTTGCATTAATTACTGAATGATTTGGACACTTTTCTGTATGCACATTGTGCTTTAATTAAACAGTTTTTAAAATTAGAAAAAAGAAAAGAAATCCCGGGGTCACTGCGCCCATCCTGACTTTCTTAGATTCCTCTGCCTCTTGAGTCACTAGAGCTATTTGACTAAGAGGTGGGCAAATGAGCAAAATAAATACCAGTCCATCATTTGGTACAGAATCTTTGGGGGAACATAGTTCCATGATGTGTAATAAGGTTTGTGTGGGATAGGTGAGTAGAGTTGCTCCTTAATTTACCATGGCAGAGAGAGGGAATCAAGGACAGAGAAGTGGTGGGTGCTATAAGGGACCTGGAAGAAAGAGTCCCTCCTTGAAGGTGGGCATGGCAATGAAACTGCCTATAGCCAAGTGCCTATTTCCCCAGTAAGTAAGGCTAATGGTCAATTTGGGATGAGGAGATAAAAATGATTTATAAAGTGCCCCAAGATGAAAACATGGCCTATTTCCAAGCTTAAAAGAAAATTTGTTCTTATAGGCCTATATAAATGATTTAGCAATGTTTTTCAGCCTACAGATATAAAATCATTTTGATAATCACAATCAGCATTATTTTTATTGGATGGAGTGGGATAATACAGAATAGCACATTCCCAAGTAGCAAGGATAAGTATTGCTTTGTCAAACTGTCTTAGTTGTGTCTGTGTGTACGTGTGTGTGACACATGAACGTGTACACAGACACAGAGAGTTGGACCATACTATAAAATGCCTGTCTTACTCGGGTTACTCTCAGAAATGTTTGAAAGTCACGCCTCTATGGAAATCTTCAGTTATTTTTTTCTTGTTTTCTGTTAGCCATGGGCATTTGCAAACATTTCTGAAAATTATCCTGGCTTACATGTAAATACCCTATTTGTTTCTAAAGCAGAGGCTAATTTCCATTTTAATCATTCTCTTGTAGCCAAAAGTTGTATAAGAGGCATTGTGGTATCTTTTATGTGAAAGGCCAGATGCGGTGTGCTATGACATGTTGGAAAGAAAGATTTCTAAAATAGATAAATGTTTTTTGAAAGAAAACCGAACTGTCAATCTTTTCTACCCCCAGGAACATTTCAAATGGGCTTAAAACATTGTTTTGGAGGTGTGACTAATGAAGCCAAAGACATTAGCAAACATCATGAGGGCAGGTATGACCCAAAACATTCCAATGGTTTTTTCTAGAAAACTCCAATCTGCCCTTTTCATTCATACATTTCCAGATAAAATAAGTGGCCTCCCAGCAGAAGTTTTAACACACATGTCTCTGAACAAAGGAAAAATGTATAGGTCTCTTTTTGGTGGCATGAAAATGTCAGTAAAACCCATGAAACATACATGAGCATTGCCACTAAGTTTTCTGTTGTAGTAAGTGTCCATTTTCTGGAAACTCAATGAAGGAGAATCTAGTTGACCTCTGATAACACAAGTCCTCTCCAGTCTTAGTTATCACACCAATTCATGTTGGACACAAATCTATATCAGCCGTTAAGTCTTCACAATGGCTGAATAACCACATAAATGAACATTTCTCCAATGAGGGCTCCAGTTGCATTTGCTCTGTGGCCAGTATCTCCAGGCTTTATTCTTATCTCAAACACTTCAGTCAAGGCATTATTTTCCTCAAAGCCCCATGTTACTTCTTTTTTTTTTTTTTTCCATCCTCACTCATAGAAATAGAAATGATCTTCAGTGTTGACTTCTCACATGTATTCCAAACTTCCAAATAGGAGACGTTAAATTTGACATCTTGTTGTCTCACCAATTTCAGCATTTCTATCACCCACACTCTTCATGTCTCTCAAGCTTTCAGTCAAGATCCTTCACAAGTACCCCCATTTTATATAGGGCTACCATTATTTCTTCATGGAAGACATCCAGACATCACTTTGGAACTCTTCACTCACAATTTCCAACATGGCAAGAGGATTTGTTATTTCTTTCCTTGAAATGTCCTTGAGATTTGCCCTTTTTATCTATTTATACTGAAACCACCATATTCATGGTTGTCATCAGCTTATGCCTGGATTACTGCTATATCCTTCTTATTCCTGTTTTAGCTGATGAGAAAATTATGGGCAGGAGGCTAACTTAAAACTTGATTAAGAATGTGCTATGTGTTAGACACTATGCTAGTCACAGAATATGCACCACAAATTAAATAAGACCAACACCTGACATCAAGTTGCTCAGAATCTCTTGGCTGCTACTGCTAAACTTATACCAGGCATTCTTAAACATTACTGTCATCATGTCACTTTCCTCTTTCAGAACTTGGAATTCTTCACATATCTGCTTCGTTAAGTACAAATGCTTTTGTCTGATTTTTGTAGTTTTTCCTATTTGGAAAGCCTGCATCTGTCCTACCTTGTTCGCCTTTATTCCCTCACATGGCTCATTTTATTCATCAAGCATAAAATGCTACTTGTCACTACATGTTCCATACAGTTCCTTTCCTTGACTCCTGATCACCCTTCCTGGAGGCCTTCCTTTCTCCTCCCACACAAACCTTGTCTATCCTTCAGGGCCCATTTGCCAGCTTCTCTTTTCCATAAAGCCTTCTGAAATTTTTGCAAACCAATTCTTCCCTTCCCAATGCCTATTGCTAGAGATAATTCTACCTTAGAATTGAGGGACAATTCTATAGTTAGGGGACAGTTCTACCTTAGAGCACTGAGTGTGCTATTGATTTTACCGTGTGTTTAAGGATGTTCCTATACATAGAACATAAACTTTTTTATCTTCTCGGAAATACTGGATGTTGGCCCCATACCACCTAGCACTGTGCCAAATCAGTAGTGGATTTGGCCTTCATGAGGCACACTCTTCTATTTCACCATTCTATTATGTCTCTTTATTCATCAAGTGTTTGGTGACTGACCATCTGTGTCTGGCCTAGGGTTAGACGTTTGGGGTTAAACATATTGTATTAGTCTGCTGTCATGCTGCTATGAAGAAATACCTAAGATTGGATAATTTATAAAGGAAAGAGGTTTAATAGACTCACAGTTCTGTATGGCTGGGGAGGCCTCAGGAAACTTACGATCATGGCAGAAGAGGAAGCAAACATGTCTGATATGATTTGGCTCTGTACCCACCCAAATCTCATCTTGAACAGTATTTCCATAATCCCCACATTCAATTACCTGGTCGGAGGTAATTGAATCATGAGGGCAGGTTTTTCCCATCCTGTTCTTGTGAAAGTGAGTAAGTGTCACAAAATCTGATGGTTTTATAAAGGGCAGTTTGGTTCTGCACATGCTCTTTTGCTTGGCACCATGTAAGACATGCCTTTGCTACTCCTTCCTCTTCTGCCATGATTCTAAGGCCTCCCCAGCTATGTGGAAATGTGATTCCATTACATCTCCTTTTCTTTATAAATTACCCAGTCTTGGGTGTGTCTTTATTAGCAGTGTGAGAACGGATTAATACAACATCCTTCTTCACAAGGCAGCAGGAGAGAGAATGAGTGCCCAGCAAAGGGGGAAGCCCCTTATAAAACCATCAGATATCATGAGAGCTCATACACTATCACAGGAGCAGCATGAGGGTAACCACTCCCATCATTTAATTACCTCCCAGGACACATGGGGATTTTGAAAACTATAATTCAAGATGCGATTTGGGTGAGGACACAGCCAAGCCATATCACATATGCAATCAAATAAATATTGATATCAGAAATAAATACGTAGTACAGCAGAAGCCCAGGGTAGGAGAGCCTAACCCTGTCTCCAAGAGTAAAGGGGATCCTCCTAAAAGGGATGTTCTTTCCTGCTGGCATAGCTTTCCTTTCTAGTTTAGCAATTTCTCTCAATCCCTAAGGCTTAGTTCAAAGTTTACCCCTTCTCTGTAGTTTTTCTGTCAACAACAACAAAAAATGGTGATCTTAAAATTATACATAAAGAAGTAAAAGAAAGACCCAGAAAAGTGTGATGACTTGCCCAAATGATGTATGCATTTTATTCATGTTCTCCATGAGTATTTTTCTTTTTGATATTTGTTTGCAGTAATTATGCTTATAAATTACTTTTTTTAGATTTTGTGGTAACTAAAGGGCAATGTTGATACCAGGTGTGTTACAGTTATTTGCAGAAATTATTTGGATTCCGTGACCCTCCGTGTCTTTCTATTTCTATTTCTGTACTTAATTTCTCGAAGGCTCTGAATGGACATAAAAGAGTCTATATAGGATGCTAGAACAAGCCCCAAACTGTAAGGCTAATCTAGTGAGTATGTTTTGAAAAGGTCTCAATTTCCTTCCCTAGATCATAGGGAAGAAGTGTTTGATCTAACCCACCTAATTCTCATTTCCAACCAGTTGTGAAAACATGCCTCTCAAGATTTTAGACTGCTGGAATAGAGAGGAGTAAATAATCAGGGGAAAGTGGTTAAATATAGAGCAGGGTTTAGATGTATAAAACCTCAGCAAGCTGGTCTGACATCTCCTCCATGGAATTCCAACTAGAGCTGCTCTTGTCAGTAATGGACATCTCTTAACTTTGATTAACCATTTTAGTGCCAGAGCTCTTTATTTTTTCAATATTTCTAATAATGTAACTGTACTATCTTGCCATTTTTTAAAGCATAAAAATTTACTATGTCCATTCAAAGTAATTCAGTAATTTTTTACTAATTCCTATGCCTCAGACATTGCAAAATGTCACTGAGGAAAAAGGACTCAGCATAAAATATCAGCTTATAAAATCACTGGGAAATTTCCATTAACACAAATGAATGTACATAAGTTTACTTCTTCTTTTAAATTATTGTCATATAATACCTGTGTGGGAGAGAGTATGAAAAACACAAACTGTCTTACACTATTGGCAGGAATATAAAATGGCACTCAGGGTACTTTGTTACTAGCTATCAAAATATCAAATATTTCTTCTTTTGATCTATCAACTCCACTACCATAAATGTAGTCTACTGGTATATTTTTATTGCAGTATTGTCTGTAATAGATAAAATAACTAAATATCTATTAATGGGGATGTTTAGATAAAATACAGTAAAGGCATTCTATGATATATAATGCAACTATTTTTTGAAAATGAGATCCATATATACTGATATGGAAATGTTTCTAAAATGTATTATTTTTAAAAAATTGGAGCAAACTTTTGGGATATCATTTATATTTTAAAAAATTCATTGTAAGAACTTCCATTTCGAACCATAAAGATAAAAGTAATGGGTCAGACTTACTTTGCCTCAAATAACTAAAAAAGTAAACAAAATATTTTTAAGCAACTCTGTTTAGGAATTTGACAATAGACGAGAGAGTTGTCTCTGATCTTGAAGAAAAGGGAAACACGTGAATGAGCTTCAAATCTGCCACAGTTTTCTACTTCAAAAAACCTTACCAACTATGGTGCAGTAGAGACCAAACAGAGAGCAACAATCTCTCTAAGTGAAAGATCAAAATTCAGGGCTTCTAGGGAAGGTGTAATTTGAAGGGCACAGTACTGGAGAGAAGGAAGCTATACATGATATATCCCCTTGAATATTAGCTGTGCATGTAAAGTGTGACACCCTGAAAAAAAAATCTGGGATAACAGCTACTGAAGGATTGTGAGCTGGAAGGAGATTCTGGAGATTATACATACTGAAATATGGTGGAGTTCCAACCAGTTAAGTGTAGAGACCTTTCTAAATACTCTGAGCATTTAGTTAAGACCTCAAAAACTACATACCATAGAAAAGTGCTACTGTATCCCAGCGTAAAGGTAATCTTAGAGTAACCTCACCAAAACTCCAAACCAACTTTGCTTGAATTAAGCTGATTCTCCAATAAATCAACTACTAGCTCCAATAAATCAATAAAATAAAACAAAGCACTGTTCAAAAGAAAAAAAAATGTCTTCAAGAAAAAAATATCATCCTTGGTCAAATAGTTCTATTTTTAGTTCTTTGAGATACCTCCATTTCTGTTTTACCATAGACGTTGAACTACTTCAAATTCTCACCAACAGTATATAAGCATTCCCTTTTCTCCACATCCGTGCCCACATTGTGGTTTTTTGACTTTTTAGTAATAGTTATTCTGACAGTTGTAAGATGATATCTCAGTGTAGTTTTAATTTGCATTTATCTGATGATTAGTGATGTTGTATGTTTTAAGAAATAGCCGTTCATGTCCTTTGCCCACTTTTTAATTATTTTGTTTTGTTTTGTTTTGTTTTTACTTGTTAAGTTCCTTGTAGTTTCTGGATATTAGTTCTTTGATGAAGGTATAATTTGCAAATAGTTTATCCCATTCTGCAGGTTGTCTGTTAATTCTTTTGATTATTTATTTTGTGGAGCAGAAGCTTTTTAAGTCCTATTTGTCTATTTTTCATTTTGTTACATTTGCTTTTGGGATTTTCATCATAAATTCTTTGCCTAGGCCAATGTTCAGAAGTGTTTTTCCTAGGTTTCCTTTTAGGATTTTTATAGTTTTAGGTCTTACATTTAGGTCTTTAATCCATCTTGAGTTAATGTTTATATATAGTGAGAGAGAGGGGTCCAGTTTTATTCTTCTGCATATGACTAGCCAGTTTCCCTAGCACCCTTTACTGAGTAGGATGTCCTATCTTTACTGTTTATTTTTGCTAACTTTATCAGAAACCATTCCACCCAGCAATTCTGCTATTGGGTATCTACCCAAGGGAAAATAAATCATTACATGGAAAAGACACCTGCACTCATGTTGATCACAGAACTACAGCTGTCAAAATATCACAATAGCAAAGTCATGGAACCAACCTAAGTATCCACAAATGGTTGATTTGATAAAGAAAATGTAGTATATATACACTATGGAATACTATGCAACCATAAGAAATGAAATCATGTGTTTTGCAGCAACATAGATGGAGTTGGAGGCCATTATCCTAAGTGAAATAACTCAGAAGCAGAAAATCAAATATCACCTATTCTCACTTACAGGTGGGAGCTGAATAATGGGTACACATGGGCGTGAAGATGGAAATAATAGGCACAGGGGATTTCAAAAGGGTGAAAGGGGCTTGGGGTTGAAGAATTAGCTATTGGGTACATTAGAAGCCCAATCCCCACCTTTATGCAATATGCCTGTGTAACCCATGTGACAAACCTGCAAATGTACCAACTGAATCTAAAAGTTAAAATTACTTCAAAACATTAAAATAAAATCCTTAATATCCAATATATGCTAAAATAAAATGTTAGGCATGTAAAAATGAAGGAAATATTATTTATAATGAAGAAAAAATAGTAAATGGAAACAGGCCCAATGATAATACAGATGTATAATTTAGGAGAAATGACTTTTAAAAGGAAAAGAAAGGAAAATATGGATCTAATGAGAGACTACATGGAAATCTCAAAAGAGAGGAGAAAAGGTTATATAAAAAATATAAACCTAGGGCCAAAACATACAATATCTGAAAAGTACAGTAAATACACTAAAAAAAGATTGAACACCCCAAAAGAAAGTAAAGCCTTTGAAAATTGTTTAATAAACAATATGCAAAATAAAATATACAAAGGGAAGGAAGACTGAAAAAAATAATAGATACACAGTGACTGTGAGACAATATTCTAACATATGTGCAATGGGAGTCCAAGATGGAAAGGAGTGACAGATCAAAGAAAACAAAAGTGTGAAAAATAATGATTAAATTGCTAGAGAAAATTTTCAGAGCAGCCAAGGAAATGGAGAACACATACAGAAGAGCATTAAGAATAAGCACTGTCTCCTCATCAGAAACAACATAAGCTGGAAGAAAATGGAAAGGCATCTTTTAAGTTCTGGGAGTAAAAACAGCTTTTCAACCAACAATTTCATAGGCTAGAATTTTATAGCCTGAAAAAAATGAAGGTAAAATAAAAACATTTTTAGATAAATAACTGAAAACATTCATAACTAGTTGATATGGTTTGGCTGTGTCCCCACCCCAAACTCATCTTGAATTCCCACCTGTTGTGGGAGGGACCCAGTGGGAGTTAATTGAATCATGGGGGTAGGTCTTTCTCATGCTCTTCTTGTGATAATAAGTAGGCCTCATGAGATCTGATGGTTATTATAAGGGGGAGTTTTCCTGCTCAAAACTCTTTATGCCTACCGCCATCCACATAAGATGTGACTTGCTCCTCCCTGCCTTCTGTCATGATTGTGAGGCTTCCCCAACCATGTGGAACTGTGAGTTCTCCATTAAACCTCTTTCCTTTGTAAATTGCCCAGTCTCAAGTATGTCTTTATCAGCAGCGTGAGAACAGATGAATACAGTAAATTGGTATCAGGAGTGGGTTGCTGCTGAAAAGATACGCAAAAATGTGGAAGCGACTTTGGAACTGGGTAACAGGCAGAGGTTGGAACAGTTTGGAGGACTCAGAAGAAGACAGGAAAAGGTGGGAAAGTTTGGAACTCCCTAGAGGCTTGTTGAATGACTTTGACCAAAAGGCTGATAATGATATGCACAATGAAACCCAGGCTGAGGTGGTCTCAGATGGAGATGAGAAACTGAGAAACCCCATCTCTACTAAAAATACAAAAATTAGCTGGGCATGGTGACGTGTGCCTGTTGTCCCAGCTACTTGAGAGGCTGAGGCAGGAGAATTGCTTGAACCCAGGAGGTGGAGGCTGCAGTGAGCTGAGATCATACCATTGCACTCCAGCCTGGGCAACAGAGTGAGACTCTGTCTCAAAAAAAAAAAAAAACAAGCATGACCCAAACATATTAAAACAGAGACATTTGAAAATAAAAAAGTGGAAAGATATTTAGAATGTATATGAAAAGAGAAACATCAGAGAGATCATAAAGGTATTTTTAAAATAAGGGATTATCAATTGTTTGCGTCAGTAACCAACCCTACACAAACTCTTTCAGAAAACAGTAGAGGAGGAAATACTTCTGAACTCATTTTATGAGGTATTACCCTAATACCAAATCCAGAGAAAACATAAGAAAACTACAGAAAAATATTCTTCATGCAAGAATCATAAAAATTCTTAATTAGATGTTAGGAAACTGAATTCAGTAGTATATACAAATCATAATGCCTCATGACCAAGTCAGGTTTACCTGGAATGCCATATTGGTTTACTGTTTGAAAATCAATCAATGTAAACTACTATGCTAACAAAATAAAAACCAAAAGAAACACCATATAATTATTTTAATAAATGCAGAACAATACTTTAACAAAATTCAACACTCATTCATGGTAAAAATCCTCAGCAAACTGGAAATAAAGGGAACTGCTTAAACCTGTTCAAGGTTAAGGAAGTTCAATCATCTATAAAAAATCTACAGCACGGCACAGAAGATGTTTAGGACAGTGAAACTGTCCTGTATGATACTGTAATGGTGGATACATGACTTAGACATTTGTCAAAATCCCTACAAATGTACACATGTACAAAGAGTGAACTCATATAAATTTTGGACTTTAGTTAATAAGAATGTGCTATGGTCTGAATGTTTGTGTCTCACCCAAAATTCTTAAGTTGAAATCTAATTCCCCATGAGATGGTACTAGGAGGAGGGGCCTTTGGAAGGGGATTAGGTTCTGAAGGAGAAGTCCTTATGAATGGCGTAGTGCCCTTACAAAAGAGGCCTGAGAGGTCTTGTTTGACCCTTCCACCAAGTGAGGACACAGCAAGAGGGAGCTATTTATGAACCAGAAAATGGGCCCTCACCAGACACCAAATCTGCTCACAAGTTGATCTTGGACTTCCCAGCCTTCAGCCCTGTGAGAAAGAAATTTTTGTTTGTTTAAAAGCTATCCAGTCTGTAGTATTTATTATCTTACAGCAACCTCAATGGACCAAGACAGAATGTGCCAATAATTGTTTCTCAATTGTAACAAATATTCCACACGAATGCAAGGCATTAATCAAAGAAGAAATCGGGAGTGGGGAAAGGGAGCACACAGGAAACTTCTGTATTTGATGTTCAATATTTCTGTAAATGTAAAATTGCTCAAAAAATAAAGTCTATTAATTTTTTAAAACCTATGGAAAATATATTAAATAGTAATGAACTGAGTATTTTCCACCTAAAACCAGAAACAACACAAACATATCCGTTCTCACCACTTCTATTCCACATTGTGGTAGAGTTTCTGGCCAGCACAGCCAGGCTAAATAAATAAATACATAGTATGAAGATTGGGAAGTAAGAAAGAATATTATCTTCATTTGTAGATGATATAATGTTTACATACAAAAAAAAAAAAAATCCTAAGGAAACTACAACAAAATTCCTAAACCCATTAAGTGATTTTAGCATGGTGACAGGAAGCAAGGTTAATATATAAAAATATATTATATTTCAACAAATGAGCAGTGAACAGTTGAAAAAAATAAAATAGTAACAATAGCATCTACAATAGAATAAGTACACAATACTCAAGCATAAATTTAACAATAAGTGTGCAAAAGTTGTAGAGTGGACACTATTCCAGCAGGCTTTTTAAAAGAAATTTTGACAGACTGATTCTCAATATATACAGAATTTCAAAAGGCATTACAATAACAAAACAATCTTCAAAAAGAACAAAATTGGAGCATTTATACTACCTGACTTTAAGATTTATGGTAAAGTTACAGGGATCATAACAATGTGGTATTAAGAATAAATGTACAAATCAATGGAATAAAATAAAAAGTCTAGAAGGAGAATGACAAACATATGGTCAAAATGTTTTTTAAATGGCACCAAAGCAAATTAAAGCGAAAGGAAAGTATTTTGAAAACGTCATGCTGGCACAACTGGATATCCATATTTTTAAAATGAACCTTGACCACTATCTCATACCACATTTAAAACTTAATTTGAGATGAATCATAAACATAATTATGAAAGCTAAAACTTCTTGAAGAACACAGAGGAGACTATCCTTGCAATGTCTGAGGAGGCAAAGATTTTTAGGCAGGATAGAAAAAGCTCTTACTAGAAAAAAAAAAAAAGATAAATTATACTACACTTCCTTAAAATTAAAAACATCTGTTTAAAAAAGACAATATTAAGAAAATGAAAAGGGAAGCCAGAGCCTATGGGAAAATATTAATAATACATATATCTGAAAAAATGATGTGTCCAGAAAACATAAAGAACTCCTACAACTTAATAATGAAAAGATAAACAGCCTGATTAAAAAGTTGGTAAAACATTTAAACAAGCACTTCACAAAAGAATGTACAATTGCCTCTATCCACATAAAAAGGCAAACCAAATCATTAATCATAACAAAAATGCAAATTAAAACTAAAATGATATATGACTTCATACACAGGAGGTCTATATGTTGAAGATGTGTAGCAATGGGATTTCTCAGACACTGCAGGAGTATAAAGTGGCTCAGGTATTTTAGAAGGCTGGGGGTTAAACTTACATCTATTTTATGACCCAGGGATTTCGCTTCAAGGAGAAATAGAGACACAAGTCCACAAAAGTACGTTCATGTATCTGTTCACATTCATGTTATTCATAATAATTTAACTGGAAACAATTCAAATATCCATCAAGAAGAAAACAAATGTTGGTATACTTACATTACAGAATAGTGGAAATGAATCAGTCACGGATGCATGCAATAAAATAAGTGCATTTCAAAAATGTTTTGCTAAGTAGACTAAGCCAAACATAAGGCACCGTATGATTCCATTTACGTTAAAGCGTGCAACAAATAAGGATCTGGTATTAGAAATCAGAAGGGTCGTGGCCTGCGATGTGAGGTTGGAGCAGGGATTGACTGGGAAGGGGCATGAACGAACTTTCTGGGGTGGAAATATTCCATAACTTGATTTATTTTGCGGGGGCATACAGATGTTTGTATTTATTATGACTCTTTAAATTTTTGGTATGCAGATTTCACTACATGTAAACTAGATCTCAGTAAACAAGGGAAAATGTTTTATAGACACACACACAGCCTAAGAAAAGAAGGAAGATGAGAAAGATATTTTGTTCTTTTTATTTCCTTAATCCATCCCAAGAAACTGTAAGAGTGTCTGGCACATAATAGGTACTCAGTACTTACTCAGCTCAATGAATGAAGTGACATGCATGAAAAATTTTGAATGAACAAAAGAGTATAAATAATAGTTACCTTTAAAGGTCAGCCAAGTAGAAGACAGGAGGATGTTTACTTACAATTTTACATCTTTCTTTATAGTCCTGAGTACATACTACATCCATACATGGGTGCGCACACACAAACACACCAACTTTCAGAACTTTATGTTTTATTTATGTATGTTTTTTAAAATCTAAATTTTGGTAAAAATTAAATATAAGTGTCTGGCACCTAATAGAGCTTAATGTATTTTTGTTGAACAAATGAATAAATAGATAAATGATTATTTTCCAATTTTAGGTGGTTGGGTTTTTAATGGTGTTAAGCCATTTTTTTTTT
>NC_045439.1:149259034-149266113 GCF_002776525.5 Piliocolobus tephrosceles
TCTTTTCCTAACTGAATACCCTTGATTTCTTTCTCTTGCCTGATTGCCCTAGCCAGAACTTCCAACATTTTTTACATAATTTGTGCTTGTCAAAAGGTGAACTAAAAATTTCATAGTACCTGCTAGCAATGAAATTCGCTATCATTCACAAAGAACATCATGGAGATTAAGTGTTGGTAATCTTCCCAACAAATTCGCAAGGCTAGTATTATTATGTCTACTTTACAAATGGTAACAGCTGAAAGCAGGGAGGCTAAAATGATTTGTCAAGAGTCATGGGGTAGAGATTGACAAATTCAACATTTGTTGCTACATCTGATACATCTGATTCCTAAATTTATGCTTTTTTTTTTTTTTTTTTTTTTAGATGGAGTCTTGCTCTGTCACCCAGGCTGGAGTGCAGTGGCGCAAGCTCGGCATCACTGCAAGCTCCGCCTCCCAGGTTGACACCATTCTGGAGTAGCTGGGACCACAAGTGTGCGCCACCATGCCCGGCTATTTTGTATTTTTAGTAGAGAAGGGGTTTCACCATGTTAGCCAGGATGGTCTTGATCTCCTGACCTCGTGATCCGCCCACCTCGGCCTCCCAAAACTTTTATACTTTTTGTAATGCTTTCCTTTGCTTTTCCTGTATTAAAAACTAATAAGAAAGTAAAATAAAAAAAAGTCACATTTTAAAAAGGCAAATTAAGTTTAGAATATAACAATCAGACGACTGGCTTTTGGAAAAAGTCACCAGGAAGAAGAGTTGCTAAATGCCAGATGCAAAATCCGACGAGGCGTAGGCCATCTAGACTGTTACCTGAAGCACTGATATGGGGGCATTAAAATATCTGTAGAATACATTAGAAATGGGAGGCTTGCTGAGTATGAGTTTCTCAAGTGACTTTTCATGTAATGACAGAAATACAAATTGTCCAAGTTCAGCAGAAGCAGACAGTGCTTCAGATGGAAATGTAAAGAATCCTCATCCACAAGGACATGCCTCTGTTGAATAATTTTGCAACACACACGTGCAGTTGTGGTCAGCCAAAAGACAGCAGTAGCTGGCAGCTGAAACTCTCGGAGACCAAAAAATTGAACAGCACAATGCTGTTCATGGAATTGAGGAATTTCTTTCATTATCTAAATCTTTAATAAGCTTGCCAAGAAATTGTCTGGTTTGGATAATCACAAAATAACAGAGGAGAGAATAAGATCTATAGGAAAGCAGGAAACGTTTGTCTGTTTGTTTTTTTTTCAGACTTTTGATTATTTTGGGGGCAGCAAAGTGAATTAATACATAAATCTCTTTCTATATACCTTTTTACTAATATAAAATCAGAGTCTTCCTACATCTTTAAGTAAATATTAAATAAGCATTTTAAAATTCGTTTTGAAGTGATACCAAATTATTAGTCTGGAGGCACCCACGCGTCTAGGTCCAGCCTTGGCTGTGTTTAGTCTTTCTTTTTATTTCTTTTATCATGGAATCATGGCACACACACACAAAAGCAAGGACCTCCCCTAAGATTAGGAGTCTCTGAGGGAAAACTGCAGTCTTAAAACATATTTAAAGAAAAATATATCAGAAATAATTTTGAGTGGTATGCAGTTGAAACCTAGGATGAGTGTGGAATGTAAGTGTGCTTTTGAAATTCGGACATGAGAGTGGGCCATGGCCAAAAGCAGAGAGTTCACATTGGATGTCAGCCTTCTGCTGTACTTGAAAGTAGAATTTGGGACTGAGAATTAAATACCAGACACACATATAATGCCACTAAAAACTATAATATCCTATTCTATTTCTTCTTCTTAGCCACTCCTTACCATCTCAACCCTTTCCGTAACTTGCTGCCTCTCAGTATCACACACACACATACACCCATACATTACATGAACACACGTCCTTATCCTAAAGGAAGATTTTTAGGAAAAGTGTATGGCTGATTCTAGTAGCTACTTGTACAACAAAATTAATTCAGTAATTTGCAAGAGCTTCTCACAGACAACTGTCCTTACTGAAAAACAGAATTGCAAAAATAGTGCCAGTGAAGACAAACTTTATATCCCTTGGATTCTTCCACTAGCGTTACTTCCCTTCAAACATCAACATGGGACAGTTACCAAATGTTCCCATTCAGCTTAGGACAAAATAATAGTGCTGTGCATTTGGTGCCTGTTTGAAATGGAAGATGCTAGGAGCTCTTTTTTCAAAGAGACTTCTGTGAACAACAAGAACTTGGCCTGCTTCTAATTCTTCGACATCATTTGTAGTATTGAAGGTAAAAATACCATCATCACTCATTAGGTAAGAGGTGATGTTTTCTGTTGTTTCTTCAGCACTAAATTAGATGTTCACATGACTTTGTGTTTCTCTCTTTGGTCACCGATGGAGAAGTTTTCTTGGGAAACATTAGCATATAGAGAGGAACCCCTTTGTGGCAAAGAGAAAATAAATTAGAGGGTATTATTTTTGAGGTATTTTTGTATTGTAATAGGTTATTTTTGTAAAAGATTATAGGCATAAACTACTCTCTTACTTTTAAAATAATAAATCACATTAAAAATCTGCTTTCTTAAATTGAAAATTCGTATGTACAGAAATGTTATCCTAGCTTTTAATAATGGATCAGAAGTCACTTCCAACCCTAAAGTTACTTCAAGCAATATGGAGGAGAGAAAATAAGTAGAAATAATTCTTGATCATCTTTCCATAATTAAGAAGAAAATGAAATCACATTCTAATACATGTGTCAATCATGCAAATGTTTTCTATAGATATTCACTGGTGAATGGAAGCATTGAGAACTCTAGAAAATATTCTACCAGTATTTTACAACATATAAACAGTGATATGAAAATACATACTTGCTATTTTATACCTGGTCTAACTTCTATATGGCCCTGCTCTTGTAGGCATTCTAATTTTTATGATTATAAATGAGATAAACGACTCACAGGAAAGATATAAGAAAAAATGTATCACAAGGAAATGAATTAAAATATGATTTTTGATTCAGAATAAAACTACCAATAAATTTCAATCTTCTTTTAAAGAAATCTTCAAATCAGCATCAGTTATATAGCTACATAGAAGAAACAAAATTTCAGGAAAAAAATATGGTGTGTTTTGTAAGCTTAAAAAAGAATAAATTAAAATGTTTGAGAAGGTCCAGTGAATTAGTTAAAGGAATCAGGCCTCCTAATTTGTATTGATATTCTAATATAAAGGAAAAAAATAGTGAGAATACAATAACTGTTAGGAGATGCCTTCTTATCTCATACTGTGAAGAAAATGTATGGCCTTAAAAACTTACAGAGAAAAGCAGGAAAAAGAAAAATATAGAAAGTATAAACACAAATCAATAATTTTACAAGAATGTTTTCTTTCTGTTAGTACATGAAAAATCACTGGGAATTGTCAGTTACCCTACTAACAATGAGAACAAGCCAGATAAGCTACAAAATCATAGCTTTAAAAAAAATCATCAGAAAGCCAAGGATGCAAATAAATCTAAATGAACTAAATTCCATAAGTGACAAGCTCTTCCTAGGAGATGAGGAACATGACTGTTTTTATCCCTAGTGGAGTTGCCAGAGAAGGAATAACCGATATAATTTACTGGTTGTACAGACCAGTAAGAAGACATTAGCCAAACTTTTTAAGAACTTTTAATGCCAAGTGAGGGCTGGCATGGCAGATTAGAATCACAATGAGACCCAAGAAATGATTTCCACACTCATCTGCTGAGTGTTTCCCGAAGACCTTCACTGAGTGCATGGAAATCATCCATTGAAGTCTGGAGATGAGACAGGAGAGCAGAGGGAAATTCTGAGGTACTCCAGGTTGGAAGATTAAAGAGGTCTGTCACAAATTATTTGACATGATTCCTGTCAAGATATAGTAATCTATATCCTTTCTCCTTAATCTAGGAAGGCTTTGTGACTTATTTGGCCAATAGAGTAGGACAGAAGTAATCTAGAGCCAGTTTCTGATCTCAGACATTAGGAAATAAGCATTTTGGTAAATCTTGTTTTTTTTTTTTTTTTTTTTTTGTATTTTCATATAATTAAACAATCAGTTTGTGTGTTTAGGGGTCTTTCACATCTTTGTTGAATTGTTTTCTATGTATTGCTCTTTGATGCTATGGTAAATGTCATTTTTAAAATTTAATTTCTAACTGATGGTTACTAGTAATATGAATATAATTGATTTTTGTACATTGAATTGTATCCAACAATTCTGTTAAATCCATTATAAATTTGCTTTTCTGCATATTATTTTAAAATTTCTAAATTTCTGGCATCTGTGAAACAGGACGTTTTTCTAACATTTATATATTTATTTTTTAATATTATTGCTCTGGATAGAATCCGTAGCATGATGTTGAGTGACAGTAGTGATAAATAAGCAAACTTTGTTTCTGATCATAGTAAAAAAAGGCTTAAAACCTTACAATTACAGACAATGTTTCATATAGGTTTTCTGTACATAATCTTTGTTAGATTAAGGATGTTTCCTCCTATTCCTAATTTGCTAATAGCATTTTATCATAAATGGATGTTGAATTTTATCACTTTTCCTATATTTATTGAAATAAAGTAGAAAGTTATACATGAGATATATATTGTAATATGTATTGCATAATATATACGCTGAAAGAATTAATATGAGATTGGTATTAGATATTCCATAAAATTTGGTAGAAATCACTGATGAATATAGAATTTTCTTTGTCAGAAAGTTTTTAGTTAGGATTTTTAAATTAATTAATAAAAAGCTACTCATATCTATTTCTTTTTGTGTCAATTTTGACAATTTGTGATTTTCTAGGAAGTTATCAATTTCACTTACATTTTTATATGTATTAGAAAAAAGTCTTATTATATTTAACATCTGTAGAATTATTGCAGTGGCATGATGGTAAATGTATTAATAACCAGCAGCATATAATGTATCCATTTGTGTATGTATAAGTTTATTATAAATTATACTGATATAAAGCATCTATAATGTAATTTACAAGTAAGAATGAAATAAACTACAAAAGAATCTTTATTGTAAATCTTTATTGCAAATTTAACATTTGAGCTCACTGAATTTTATTTTATTTTTTATTTTTTATTTTTGAGACAGAATTTCACTCTTGTTGCCCAGGCTGGAGTGCAATGGCATGATCTCGGCTCACTGCAACCTCCAGCTCCTGGGTTCAAGCAATTTTCCTGCCTCAGCCTCCTGAGTAGCTGGGATTACAGGCATGCACCACCATGCCCGGCTAATTTTTTTTTGTATTTTTAGTAGAGACGGGGTTTCATCATGTTGGCCAGGCTGGTCGCGAACTCCTGACCTCAGGTGATCCGCATGCCTTGGCCTCCCAAAGTGCTGGGATTACAGGTGTGAGCCACTGCACCTGGCCCATTATTTTTGCCAAATTTTTTTATCCATAGCCAATCTGTGGTTGCAGAGCAACCTTTTCACAATAGAGGTGCATCCTAATTTGCTGTATCATTTCCAAAAAAAAGTTTTATTAAATCTAATACGTTGTCTGTTAAATAATTTCTCTTTCATTAAATTTTTAAAATGAATCATTAATGAATTTAATTTAATGAATCATTAATGAATGTTCATTCATTAAACTGAATCTTCTTTTCAGCCTCACTATTATGCATCATAATAGTGGATAATGCATGTATGTATATAAAGTAGGAACTTCACTTGTTCTTCATGACATGAAAACTTTTCTGCTGAATTGGATATTAATTTTCAAATATCTGAAGACTATTTCTTCAAATGTTTGTGCTATATACAATGTAAATGGCTAGAGACTTGACACACTTGAGATTACTTTGCATTAACATTTTATATATTTTTCATCATCTAGTCAAGAAAACAATAAATCAAGTCCAGATTTTGAGGCATTTGCCAACTTCCATAGTGTAAATACTCCTACTGTGGCCAGTTTCAAGGTACCAATATGACATTGTTTAATATGGAGTTGGTAAGAGACGTGCAGTAGCACTCCATTTTATAGTATTTCCACCATACAGATGCAATCGCTATAGATACCCACAAGAACACAGATACTATCGACGGTGCTAATTAAAAAGTGGCTTTGTTCTTAACTTATTTAATTGAAAGTATATATAGTTTGATTTTAATAATGACTGTGTTTAAAAATTGACTTGCAAATTCCTGAAAACTTAGCGATCAGCTCTCATGAAGCAGCATAAGCCTGCTACAGCATACCACCGGATTATTGTAAGGTCTCCTTTTTCATTCCTGATGTTGGTAATTAACATGCATGCTCCCTTTTCATTTTCTTAAATCGATTTCACTATGAGTTTATTAGTTTTACAAGGCTTTGCAAGACAAATATTCTTCCTTTGTTGATATTCTCTATTGTATGTAGTTCTTTAATTTCTGTTCATCTTTATTTCCTCTCTTCCACATTTACTTTGTTTTTAATTTGCTGTTCTTTAAGTTCTTAAGATGAAGGCTTAGATTACTAAAATTACCTTCTAAGACTGTGTTAGTTGTATTTCACTTGAAAAAGGTACTTTTTCAAGGTTTTATGACATCTTTAATTTTTAAAACTTTGAGGCATACCTTACGTATAATTAACTGTACATTTTCACAAGTACAATGTGATACATTTTGACATACACCTGTAAAACTATCACAGTCATGTACAAGCTTTTTGTGGACCATTGCTCTTGAGTAATTTCCTAGGAGTGAAATAACCAGGTCATATGACGACTGTATGCTTAACTTTTTAAGAAATAGTAAGGCCGGGCGCGGTGGCTCAAGCCTGTAATCCCAGCACTTTTGGGAGGCCGAGACGGGCGGATCACGAGGTCAGGAGATCAAGACCATCCTGGCTAACACGGTGAAACCCCGTCTCTACTAAAAAATACAAAAATCTAGCCGGGCGAGGTGGCAGGCGCCTGTAGTCCCAGCTACTCCGGAGGCTGAGGCAGGAGAATGGCGTAAACCCGGGAGGCAGAGCTTGCAGTGAGCTGAGATCCGGCCACTGCACTCCAGCCCGGGCGACAGAGTGAGACTCCGTCTCAAAAAAAAAAAAAAAAAAAAAAACATA
>NC_045439.1:149266213-149374976 GCF_002776525.5 Piliocolobus tephrosceles
GGTCAGTCTTTAATTTCAGCAAGTTCAATAGATATTTAAAAGTATTTTATTTAGACTTAATTTGCAGTTTCCAGTATTTTATTCTTTTTTACTGCTAAGTAGCATTCTATCATATGGATATGCCACTGTTCATTTATCCATCACCTACTGAAGGACATTTGATTTGTGTTCAGTTTAAAGCAATTATGCATAATTTTCTGTAATTGCTATAAACATTTACTTACAATTTTTTGTGAATGGAAGTTTTTATTTTTCTTGGATAAATACCTAGGAGTGCAATTAAAGGGTTATATGGTAACTGTAAATTTAACATTATAATAAATTACCAAACTATTTTCAGAGTGGCTATCATATTTTTTATTCCACTAGCCTATGAGTTCTAGATGTTCCTTCATCCTTTTACTTTAAACCTATCAATCTTTACATTTATAGTTGGTTTCTTATAGGCGACATATAGTTGTGTCTTTTTTTCCCCACTCCATCGTGACAGTTGCTATCTTTCCATAGGAGTGTTTAAACCATTTGCATTTAATGTGATTATTGAGAAAGTTGTATTTAATTTACCATCTTGCTGTTTGTTTTCTGTCTTCTTTTGGATTAATTGAATAGTTTTATAACTCTATTTCTTTCCATTGTTGGCTTTGGCTACAACTTTTATTTTGGCCATTGCCTTAGGGGTTATAGTACACATCTTTAACTTACCAGAGCCTACATTACACAATTTCATGCATAATATAAGAACCTACAACACAATATGTTTCATACAGTGCATAAGGGTGCACCAGGTTAATTTCTATGCCATAGGATTTCCCACAGTGTTGTTCAATGGCTATGTCAGTACAATTTCACTCTTTTAAAAAATTATTTTTTGTAGAGACAGGGTCTTGCTATCTTACCTGGGCTGGTCTCAAACTCCTGGCCTCAAGGGATCTTCTCTCCTTGGCTACCCAATGTGCTGTGATTACAGGCATAAGTCATCAGCCTTGCCAAATTTCACTCTTAAATTTGTTTGAGTTTAATCTGTAATATAAATTTTGATTATGTTTCACATTACTTTCCCTGATACCACTTTGAAGTCTACCTAAGTTAGACAGCCCTACCATAAAACAATTGGTATCAAGTTTCTCTCTCCTAAACTAGGTATGGTTTTGAGAAAACGTGAGAAGAACTCTAAAAAGTAAATGATAAAAAAGGTAACTAGCTGATATCAGGTTAAAATTTAAGTTATAATATTTTACAAGTAATAAAACAGGATTTTCTCTTTTCCAATGTAGAAGAGTAAAGAAGCTTTTACTATGTAATCTCAGAGAGTTTATAAAAAGAGTTTATAGTTTTCTACAAAACATATGTATGTATTTATATAACTTTATTAGTTGGAAAGTATTTTAAAAATAAGAATCTTAGCTACACTGCCATAAACAATGGCAAATGGATTAAACAAATAGTTATTGAATGACTATTCTATGCTAGGCATTGCTTGGGTCTTGGGATACATTCTTTAAAAAAAAATTGTTTTCCTTAATTATTCCAAAACAACAGACTATTTCAAAACGGCAGACTATTTTTTGCTCTTAATTTTGGGTGGTTTAATTTCACATTCTAGATAAATTTAAAACTTTTAAATTAATTTATTCACTTCAATGAAAGACATTTTTCTGTTATTTTTGGTTAATGTATAATCATTTTGTATATTTAAGGGACAGAGAGTGATATTTTGGTACATGTATACAATGTGTAATGATTAAATCAAAGTAGTATATTCATCATCTCCAACATGTATTCTTTTTTATTGTGAATATTCAAAATCCTCTATTCTAGGTTTTTGAAAATTTACAATAAACAATGGTTAACCATATTTACCCTGCAGTGCTATAAAACACTAGAATTTATTTCTCTCATCTAGCTGTAATTTGTATCCGTTTACCAACCTGTCCCTATCTGGTCCTCCCTCCTATTCTTCCCAGCCTCCCATAACCACAGTCCTACTGTCTACTTCTATGAGCTCCATTTTTTTAAAGTTTCTACATATGAATAAGAACATATGGTATTTCTCTTTCTATGCCTGACTTATTTCACTAAACATAATGTCCTCCAGGCTCGAGTGATAGACTTTTCTCTATCATCCTAACTGTTCAGCATGAAGTTTTTTTAAAAAGTGATTGATTTTGACAGAATTCCTGACTTCCAGCCAATTTTAATGCCACATAGATATGTATTATAAGAACATAAATGTATGAATAATAAAATGTAAAAATTTTCTTTGGAATTTGTAAACCAAATTAACAAAATTACCTACTGTAATTGAACCTGAACTAGAATCCTGTTTATAAATACCATCACGTGTATAATTGTTCAGTTATAATAAGGTGAGTGGAGTTTTTCTGCTTAGTTTCAAATTAAACGCAAAGTATTTATTTTGTCTACTGATTATATTTTATTTGCATTTTCCAATATTTCTTTTTATTGCTGAGTACCATTCTATCATATGGATATACCACTGTTCATTTATTCATCACCTGTTGAAGGACATTTGATTCATCATTAAATATAATACTGAGTTTCTTCTCTATACTGAACTAGGTATAGTTTTGAGAAATGTTCCAGAAGTGCCTATTTCTGAAAGGGAAATATTGTGAGACAAAATAAAATTTTTAGGCAAGTGTAGTAAATGCCATGTAGTAAAATTTCCATCAAAATATTTTCATGGGTACTGAAGGAAATATTATGAGCCAGTTCTTAAGCATATTTTTGGGGAAGTGCTTAAAAGGTCTGAGAATGCTAAGGATGCTCCAGAAAGTACTTCCTTTTTCCAACTCAAACCTAACTTACTATGATATAAGGCTATTTTTCTGTGTTTTAGGTACAAACTCACTGTCAAAAGCACTTTGACTTTTAAGAGTTGAGAAAAACACATTTTAATAATCCTTAAAGCAAATAATTTCTTGCAAAATTATTATTGCTTTTTAAAAGTTGCCTTTTTGTTTTTTCTTTTTGGAGACAGTGTCTTGCTCTGTCACCCAGGCTGAAGTGCACTGGTGCGATCACAGCTCGCTGTAACCTTGAATTCCTGGGCTACAATCCTCCCAGCTCAGCGTCCCAAGTAGCTCTCATGTACCACCATGTCCGGCTATTTTATTTATTTATTTTTTGGAGAGACAGACATGGCATTTACTAACACTTGCCTAAAAATCTTATTTTGTCTCATAATAGTTTCCTCTCAGAAATAGGCATTTCTGGAGAATTATAGTATAGAGAGAAAACTTAGTATTATATTTAATAACAAATCAAATGTCCTTCAGTGGGTGATGAATCCATATGATAGAATGCTACTCAGAAATAAAAAGAAACAAAATATTGGAAAATGCAAATTAAATATATTGAGTAGGCAAAATAAATACTTTGGGCATACTGCATTGCCCAGGCTGGTCTTGAACTCCTAGGCTCAAGCAATCTCCTGCCTCAGCTTCCGAAAGCACAGGTATTACAGGCATGAGTCACTGCGTCCAGCCAAAAAGTTGATTTTTTTAAAATTAATTTTTTCTTTTTTTGATATGGAATCTCACTCTGTCACCCAGGCTGGAGTGCAGTGGTGCCATCTTGGCTCACTGCAACCTTCACCTGCCGGGTTCAAGTGTTTCTCATGCCTCAGCCTCCTGAGTAGCTCAGATTACAGGCTTGTGCCACCATGCCCAGCTAATTTTTGTATATATGTGTGTGTGTGTGTGTATACACACACACATACACACACATCTATCTATCTATCTATCTATCTATCTATCTATCTATCTATCTATCTATCTAATCTATCTATCTAATCTATCTATAATTTTTTTTTAGTAGAGATGGGGTTTCACCTTGTAGGCCAGGCTGGTCTCAAACTCCTGAGCTCAGGTGATCCACCTGCTCAGCCTCCCAAAGTGCTGGGATTACTGGCATGAACCACCATGCCTGGCCAAAAGTTGGTATTTTTAACATAGAACTTTGTTATTCACACTAAAGATTATTCTAAAGGGTTTTGATAACAGAGTTTGATAAGTGAATCCCCAAAAATTGTACCCGGATTTGTTTTAAAGGAAACATAATTAACCAAAGAAGTTAGACTGTAGCTGGGGAGTTCTACAACTTATATATCTACAACAGATTGAAAACAAACGGGAAAGTGTAAAACATTCTTGCCAAAGGGTTAAGATCAATCAAAAATATCACACCAGACCAAAGAATAATGGAATCATGTATTGTCTGTAGACATGCATCTCTGTGCAGAGCTTGATCCTAAGGTTATTAGTAAGTTAAGATTTAGCTCGTGCAGTGGACTCCAGGTAAGCCAGTTCATGATTATTCATTTAACATGCCAAATCAGTGACTAAACTACACGATAATTTGATTGACAAGTGCTGTTACTAAGATTAGTGCCAAAGTTATGCTTAGTTCAAGGTTCATCAAGTTAAGATTGAGTCTCTCATCACAGAATTGAAACACAAGGCCAGACCCTGCTTAGTGAGCTGGTCTGCTGTACCTTTCAGAGGTAGATTACCTTTTCCAAGCTATCAGAATCCATTTCCAAATGCCATCTGCTGGGAGGCCAAAGGAAGTGGAAAAATCAGTCCCTTGCTCTTAAAGTGATTAGAAATCTAAGAGACAGAAGCTACGCAATAAGATCTATTATCCCTCATGGTTGGTAAGCTGTATACAATCAAATACTGCTGTTAAGGGTCCATGTATGTTTACAGAATTAGAAATGAAAACAGGAGAATGGCGTGAACCCGGGAGGCGGAGGTTGCAGTGAGCTGAGATCCGGCCACTGCACTCCAGCCTGGGCGACAGAGCAAGACTCCGTCTCAAAAAAAAAAAAAAACAAAAAAACAAAAAAAAAACAGTTTTGACTCTACGTGTCATAACATATAGTGATAAAATATATTTGTAATGATTCAAAAAACACATATTTTACAGTGCCTCAAAGTCACCATTGCAACCAGTTGTCCTCATATTTACTTATCAGTTCAGACCTGCTAAGGGCCCTTTATTAGCTCAGTAGAGACCAAGCCCCTGTAAAAAAAGGAGCAGAGTCTATGAAGGGAATTTCTCCACCTGGGTTTTCCCTAATCCACCCTCAAGGAGAAGCCCCTGTCTTTGGTGGTCCCCAGTTACGATTCCCTTATACTCTGATCTGTTTCTATGCCTTTATGTTCTGGCACCCCAGGATGAAATCATCTATTGGAAAGGTTTTGTTATTTTCCCAGTCTTATTCTTATCCAGATGCAGTCTTAGGTTCTCCCTTTGTTGTGTACCTAAAACCCACAGCAAGTCTTTGTTCATTTCTTTGCTGATCCCTGAGAAATGGAGGTTATTATACTAGGAAGAAATATACACTACTACTGCCACTTCCAGGCTTTAACGAAAGAGGGCCTTCCAGTGGCTCTATGGCAAAAGACAGACTCATAAACATGAGAAGGAGCTGGGGAGCGCTGGGTAACCTAGACTAACCTAGCAAGCCCATCCCCCAACCAGGGCCTTCCCCTTGTATGTGTATGGCAGTTTGAGCCTTCTACTTGAAAGGGGCCCAGGGTGCAGAATTACCATAACTAGCATCGCTGTTGAGAAAGGTTTGCTGCATATTCCAAATATGCTACTAATATAGAGGTGACATTCTTTATCATCATATCCAGAAAGTGAAAGAATCATCTGGAATTTCAGAGAAAAACCATTGAAAAACAGTGTGAACAAATCACAAAAGAGAATATGTAAAGGCTAAGACATAGTTTCTTGAAAAAGTATCCTTCCATAGCAATAAAAAATACCTAATAAAGTAAATTATAATTTTCTTCCTATAACAGTAGTAAATAATTTTAAAAAATCCTTTTTTGCAATGATATGAGAAACAAGAATTGCTAGTACAAATGTGAATTAGTAAACTATTTCTAAAAACCAACTGTGATTTTTATCAAAAGCATTAAAATGTTTATAACTTTTGATGCAATAATTCTATTTAGGAGTATCTATGCTGGGGAAATAATCAGAGATAGTGACAAATATTTATACAAAAGAAGTCCTTTTCTGAATTAGTGTAGAAAAAAAGAAATAGCCTAAAGGAAAATGAATGGTAATAATAAAAAGAAATGTTACTCAGCCATGTACACATTTAAAAAAAGAAACAGACATAAGGAAATGTTCATAATCTAGTATTTAATTTAAAAAAGTGTGTATGTGTGTGTGTAGTAGAAAGACTAAACATACACACACATAGCCTACACACTCTTTGGAAAAATATACTAGCATAAGCATTACTATTTTTCACTTTTAAAGGTTGTCAGTTATGTATACAGTGAAATTTAGCACATGGATAAAATTTAATTTTAATTGAAAGTATGGCATGTTTATATAATGCATTTTGTGAATCCTTGTAACATGTTTCCACCAAATATTTTCATAAAGTCAATACTCAATTACTTTACACTTTTTTTCTAGGGCCTAATGTGAGATTAGTTGTATATAGTTCCCACTCTTTTGAAATACCAGGGGATAGAAAGAAAAAGGAGGAGAAACAATACTGGAGAGTTAGTTTTATTAGTCTGTGACACTGCTCTGCCCAATGGCAATCTCATTGTTTCACTGCTCCCTAACCTCTCTATGATTAGGAGCGTGGGGAATAATTGCTTCCTTTTTGTCAAGGTAACAATGTGAAAACTTACTTTGTAAACTGAGCAAAAACAACTTAAATGAGATAATAAAGTACAAGGTCAGAACATATGCATCTAAATATGGAAAGAGAATAAAGTGAGAAATGAGAGAATGTATGCATCCATTGCCTGGAAAAAAAAATGAGCATAAAAATAACTACTATTCCCAGAGGTCAGACAACTTAATGCCTTCGAGATTATATAGTCTGGGCTCTATTCCCAGCTCTGTGACTTACCAACTGTGTTGTTTGGACAAATTGCTTGTTTTTTTTTTTTTTTTTTCTGAGATGGAGTCTCACTTTCTCTCCCAGTCTGGAGTGCAGTGGTGCAACCTCAGCTTACTACAAACTATACCTCCTGGGTTCAAGTGATTCTCCTGCCTCAGCCTCCCGAGTAGCTGGGACTACAGGCACATGCCACCAACTCCCAGCAAGGTTTTGTATTATTAGTAGAGAAGGGGTTTCACCATGTTAGCCAGGATGGTCTTGATCTCCTGACCTCGTGATCTGCCCTCCTCAACCTCCCAAAGTGCTGGGATTACAGGCGTGAGCCACCGTGCCTGGATTGCTTTATGCTTTTTAAGCTTATTTTTATTTTGTAGGATTCTGCTTAGCTCTAAAGGCTGTGGTAGTATTCAATGAGATTTATATACTGTATAAAGCATTTACTTTCCCAGCAAATCAGAACAATTAGAGGAAAGGGGGAATGGTATTGATGATGATAGTACAAATGGTGGAGGTGTCTGTGATCATTAAGGTGAATGATTTATCTTCAGACATGTAAAATGACTTCTCCCCTCCTTTATTTCTCATCTATGGCACACCATTTAATTATCAGTTTGTCTTGAACAGCAAAAATTGACCAGAGAACAGGATTATAATGAAGACATAATCATGGTATAAAATGTTTTATGGGAAAATATTATTTCATCTTAGAGAAAATATAAGTATTGTTTTCGAAATTTATAAATCTTGACCCTTCATTAATAACGTGGCATTGTATATCAGAAGTGTTAATATCATATTTAAAAATAAAACATGGAGCTGAATTTAAATAATTTAACTTGGCTAAATTAGTGGAGTCTAATTGATGGAATCTAATATTAATAGGGAGAAACAAGGTAAGGAGAGAAGAGGTAGCAAACATTCCAAAAGTTGTATCTTTCTGGATTATGGAGGAGATAGCTTCTTTCATTTTTCACATTTTCTTTTGTTGTATTTGGTATTTTCAATAATATATTTATGACTATGTATTGCTATGACAATCAGAAAAAAATTAAAATTATCTCATGTTTTAGTTTCTGCATCAGGTATGCTTCTATAGGCCTCAGAAGGTAGCTGCCAGATGAACCGAATATACTTCAGCAGTCACCAGACACATGAACTCAGCCCCCTTCACCAACCCTGATCCCAAACCATCACTTTGTAATCCTCTCTGCACCGTAATTTTCCTTGTAAGGAAGGAAACCAGGGGCATTAAGTGAGTTGTTGGGCTGCATAGTGAGTGGAATTGCACCCCTCCACCTTCCTTCCCTCCCCACAAAATGCCCACATCTCACTTACTGGAACCCATGAATATGACCTTAATTGGAAAAGGGATCTTTGCAGATGTGATTAAGTTAAAGATCTCAAGAAGAGATCATCCTGGATTACCTGGCCCACCTAAATTCAATAACGAGTATCCTTATTGTCCTTATAAGCCACAAGAGAAGCCACAGGGGAGGAAAAGAAAGTCATGTGAAAGGGGAACAGAGGTCAGAGTGATTAGGCACAATCCAAGGAATTCCAAGAGCCACCAGAAGCTGGAAGAGGCAAGGAAGGATTTTCTCTTTGTGTCTTTGGAGGGAGAGCAATTTTGCCCATACATTATGGGCCTCTAGAACTGAATGGTGACAGAAATCATTCTGTTGTTTCAAGCCACCCAATTTGTCATAATTTTTTGCAGCAGCCTCAGAAAACTCACACAGGCCATGGGGAAATTAACCGCCTACGAAATAACTTCTCTAAGTCAGCATCAAGTAAGCCCACTACACCCTTTCCTTTGTAGAGCTACGATCTCCTCAGAGCTGCTGCTCTACAGGGCGGGTTGCAAATCAGCACCTCCTTTTTCCATACACTTCTTCCCTTCTTTCGTGATCTTGGAAAGTGTTTCTCAGCCTGAGGTCACAGATGCCTAGGGACAGAATGCTGTGGCAGCCATGCGTCTTTAGAATCCTTCTAGGCACTCCTCCATCTCCAGTGTATGAGTTAGAGTTTTGCCAATATTTGTAGATGGGGTTAGTGAAATAAAATGCTTATTTCAAATGGTTCTCGTGTTTGGGTGGATATGTATGTTCTCAAGAGATGTTAAACAAGTGTTACCTTAAGGGAAATGTAAAGAGGTCTTTACATTTAAAAGATTGAGGCCACTGCCTTAAAATGAACAGCAACATCATTCATCCAGTGTAGAAAGAATCATTCCGTCCTCTGTACCGGCTTACTAACTACTGCACGTTGGTGTTCAAATTTGCCATTAATTCTAGCATTGAAGGATGTGTGGATAAATGAATGACTTTCAAAACCCCGTGATTCCTTTATAAAAGACTATCATTTGTGTATTAGGTCACAGAGAATACAAAAATGAATGTGCAATTAAATGGACTGAATCTTTTAAAAAATTGATCAATTAAGGAGACAATATATCATTGGCTGTATCTTGGATCACTTTTTAGGTTTAGGAATCTTGGGTGAGCTACCTAATCTCATTCAGCTTTGGCTTCCTAAACTGTAAAGTGAGCTCTTCCATGGAGCTGCAGAGAAGACTAAGTGAAAGAGTGATATGAATAGCCCATGAGGGGGCCCAATGCACAACAGATACGGTAACTTCAGCCTGCCTCTTCGCTCTCTATATGGGCTGCATCCATGAGCTAGTGACTCTGCAATCACTAGAGTAACTCTAGGGAGAAATACTAACTCTCCCAACCCAGATGTGAGTTATTTGGTTCTGTCTGGTATGCCGAAACAGGCAATTTACCTGAAAGGTGGTTGTTTCCTCGTTGGTTTTTAGGAGAATGTTCAGAACCCTATCAAAGTTATTGGCTCATATATGATTAAAAAGAAATCTCTGACTTTCTGTAAACAGACCCATTGTTTCTCTAATATTTGAAAATTACTATATTGTTTCATAAATAAACCTATATACTCAAATTTACACAAACTTCTTTGTTTCAGAGGCAAAATAACTGACTAAATATAAAGCCAATGGGAAGATGGGGTGAAGTGAGGCATTTTCTAATGCAATCTGTCAAACCTGAAGGTGGGTTTTATGCTTATGGTCTTTTTTCAGTGAGACAAACCTGGTCTGTTTATTAGGTTTATTTAAGTAATTAGTTGTAAAATGTAGTTGGAATTTTTTAAGCCTATGGTAGTTATTCTTTATGGGTCTGGGCCCTGAACAAAAATATTTCTTTAAGTTTTTTATTTGAAAATTGCTTTCTTCAGGTGAGCTCTGGCAAACACTGTAAAAATGTATAAATCTGGAACACTAGGAAGTATAGAAAAGGGAAGGAAATTACCTCACCTTGGCAGGAGGCACAATGTTACTTTCTTTAAATAAAATGCATCCTCTGTCCTGACTCACCCAACACAGCCCAATTGAGCATTTCATTGTATTCTGTCACTTGGCCCTGCCAGCCAGAGAAGGGAGCTGACACTGTGTACCTGAGGGCACAAAGAGCCTATGTGTCCCCACTCGGGTTTTCATATCCCTTAGAGGGCTTGAGGGGAGAGCTGCTTTGTTATTTTTCTCAAGCCCTGTCACAAATGGTCTTTGACAGAGATGCCCAGAAGGCCTGAGCAAGTACTGCTGGAGCTGGTGGGGACCAGAGGTACCACATGCCCACGACGCAGGAGGTGGAAGGGGGCTCTCTCTGAAGGCACCAGTGATTGTCCCTGGCTCCGGCAAAGAAAAGCCATTTGTCAGGGGAAAAGCAAACATCCATGACTGAATGGAAGGGAAGTTCTGACAGAAAGAAGGATCAGGCTTAAGAGAATACAAGGACAGGTCACAGAAGTCTCATGCCAACTCTGGCCAAGGGCTACAACGGTTTCCATAACTTTCCAGTCAGCCAGGTGGTGGATTGTGTAATGAGAGAATATTTTCCCCAAGCCTTTTTCCATGCATTTTCTCTACGATTCCAAAAGAGCCTGTGTCTAGTGGGTACCGTGGTAAGGAATCATCCCTGTATTAGTGCCACACTTGGCATATGCAGCACATCTTCTTTATCGGTGATTCCAATGATGATAATTCTGCACCTTTGCATTTCTACACATAATGACTAGCACAATTCATTGTGGCATTTTGATAGTTAAGAATTAAGCTATTAAATATAAACTATAAATATATGCCACAATCGGGCACCTGTAATCCTAGCTACTCAGGAGGTTGACGCACAAGAATCCCTTAGAACCCAGGAGGCGGAGGTTGCAGTGCGCCGAGTTCGCACCACTGCACTCCAGCCTGGGTGACAGAGTGAGACTTTGTCTCAAAAAAAAAAAAAAAAAAAATATACACACACACACACGTATGCACATGCCACAATTATTAGACAGCAGGTTTAGCATGGTTCTTTTTTAATACAGCAAGTGACCCTGATGTTTCTTGAACTCCCTGTTTTAGCCCTAGAGGATTGTTAAGAGAAGCCAAATTTATTGCAGCCTCTGATAATGTGATTCAAAAAGCATCCATTTCACCATATCATTCTCATATCAGCCTCCATGGCCAACAGTGTTTTCTCATCTCAGTGTCACTGGCACATGGCAAGGACAACTAAAAGTCACATGTATCCAGGCTAAGGCACACTTCAGAGAAACACAGGCAATTCTCTCCCTTATGAGGAAATGTGTATCACTTGTGTAAGTCTCTCCATAGGAATGAAGATCAAGGTAGTAAAACATGTATTTCCTTATTGCTATTGAAGACTTCAGGGTCTTAAGAAGTATTTCAAGGAAGGAGTTCTGATTAGAAAAGTTTCTAATGAGAGTCCCTGTGAATTTGACAAAAGGAAATGGTATTTGACAATAAAGGTGATTAATGGAGCTGTGGAACAGAGGCCAATCAAATTCATTTCTTCCCTTTCCTCTGGAGAGTTAGTAATGAGGCCAGTGACTTTCTCCAGCTTCTCAAACTGAAATTTTACTCTGTCAATCATTGACTTCTCTCTGAATAAAAACAAAATAGAATACAGCTCTTCAAATTCTTGTTACAAATATTCCATCAGGTCTTTCAAGGGAATCGGAGCTGGATAATATATACCCCCCTATATAATAGCAGAGTCATGACAGCAGAAGTAGTGAGTCTACAAACAGGCCTTCTCTCATTTATTTTAAAAGTCTGCTTTATAACACTTACCTTAGTGAAATTTGATATGAGGTAAAGAATACAGAGAACATGTGTGAATTCATGTGAATGAATTATGAAACATAGTAGTTGGAATGTCTAACTGAAATTGTGAGTTAGTGATGGTGAGGAGGGAAGTATAGAAATGAAAACAACAACAATCTTTAAACAAATATCTAAGATGGAAAAGTATGAGGATCATTTGATCCAGAGCATCCAATACATACGGAGTAGAGTATAAAAGCATGAAATACAAGTAGATTGGAGCATATTGTAGATGATCTTGCATGTCTAAGGGTGAGTCAATTCTCTACTCAGTAGGCAAAAGGAAATTATGACAAGTTTTAAAAATAAAATGCCTTTTTGGAGTTTTACCCCATTGACAGTCATGGTTTGGATTTGGGGAGGAAAGGCAATAGTCAGACATCCAATTTGAGGATTTTGGAAATAATCTGAGTGAGATATGATTAGGACTTACATTAAGATGGCCACAATGGTAACAAAAAGGTAGGGACATGGGTGTGAGTGGTTGCAGAATAATTTTCTCCTCTAATCTATGTCTTCCTTCACCTGTCTATATCTAAACATAACTGTAGTTTAAAGATAGAGAAACCAAGGGAGATGTTGATGGGTTGTTAAAAATAGATATGAAAAGAGAGACATGGAGGAAGCTAATTTCAATAGAAAATGCATAAGATGTTAATAAAAATGTTAATCGCTCAGATCCAGCTTGTCTCGAGCAATTGTGTAAAATGTTTCCTTTGTAGACAATTTTAAGTAAAAAGTTGGGTCCATTTAAGGAGAAATCTTTAATAAATTAAAGAATATGGCAAAAGCATCAAGTTGCTTAACAAATGGCTAAAGTTTGAACAACACTGATTTAGATGAACAGGACTGACTTTGCTATGCTCTAAAATTATATTGCGCTTTCCTGCACTGACTTGTGCAATGATCCACCTGACATCATTTGCCCACATCTTCATATGTAACATGAGGCTGTCCAGGTATAGGGAGGGTCTGTTACCAATTGCTTAAAAGAAAAACAAAATAGCAAAACAAAAAACCTGAAATGGTAGAGTAGCCACCACTAGCACTGTATAATTCAAATAAGCATGAATTGTATTTTTTGCTTTCATTATTCATATGATTAAATTGTGTCACCCTAACAAAATCACCATCTCCCTAAGGCTAAGATAGCTAGAAACTATTGTGGATAAAGCCTGGGTTCAGAATTGAGCCCTGGCTTCAAATCCGGGTTCTGTCACTTAGTATCTGTGTGAACTCCAGCAAATCCTCTGGCCACTTTGAGCCCTAAGGAGGATCATAATGCTGGCTCCATGGAGTAACCTCCCTTAGAGGCTGACAGGGACCGTATCTGGTTCTGCCTCCCAGCACTCATGCCAGGCATGGCTCCTGCTTGCTCTCCAGCCCCGTCTCCTCTGCCAGGCTGCTCCCTTACTGTGATCTCACTGTGATCCTTCCTCCCTGCTCTTCTCCCTGTCCCTCAAGGTCCCCTTTTCATCCCACCTTGGGACCTTGGTATGTGGTTCTCTTCTGCCTGGAGTTCTCTTATTTCAGGTGTCTTGCATTCCTCACATCAAATAATCGTCAGCTTAAACGTAATCTCTCCAGGGGTGATTTGCCAGCTACCTTATCAAAAACCACTGCCATCACCACCAACAACCCTCTTTATCTCCTCCCATTTAAATTTTATTTATCATTTCCCAATTACCATCTGAAGTTGCATCAAGATTGCTATCAGAAATTGCCTTGCATTTGCTTTCTCATTGATTGTCTGTTCTCCCATAGAATGGAAGGATTTTCTCTCTCTAGTTCAGCACTCTATCCCCAACACCTGGAACAGCATCTGATGCCTATTGGGGACTTGGTAGATACTAAATATCATTATTATTAATAAATGAATAAAACGAAATAATTGTAAAGAAATTTTGAAAAACCAATGTGGAATTTACTGAGTACTTGCTAAGTACTAAGTGGAGAGAGTTTCAAACAATGTAAAAAAATGGTTTGCCCTAGGTGGGTCATATAAGCAGAAAAAATTGCCATTTGCTATTTTTCTTCCTTGTTTTCTGATTGGAAGTTATTAGTAGATCATTGTAGATTGTAATTACAGGGGAGGGTACAGAAGACATTAAGCAGATAGAGAAGCCTGGGAAGGCTTCAGCAAGAAGACAGTGGAAAGGCCCTGGAGGCTGGGCCCCAAGCTGGCAGTCAGCGTGTCTAAGACTGTTCAAGGTCCTCATGACAGATCCCATCAGAGCCGCATGTGCCACGTGTCTGCTCACTGCCTGGTGCTAGCACATCCCCAGGTGAGAGCATGGGAACATGGGAAGTAAGTCTTTTGTGCCTTCTGTTTGCCTCCTGTCTCCAGTCAGGCTCTTTGGGAGAATGCATGTGAGCATGTGTGTTTCTTTTCCTTGGCTCCCAAATCACATCAGTCCACTCCTGGTACTTGGCAACCCAGCATGCTTCCTCCCACTAACGACAAGCCTGTCTGCAAAACAGAACAACATCTTTGAGATGGGGTGTTTATCTGGGCAGCACACAGCCTCTGCAGCCCACAGGGGCCCCTCCTTCAAAGGCATTGCTGAACAGGGCTCACCTGATGAAAGGCTGAACTGTGCATGCTTGACTTGATTTACGGGCAACGGCCAGCTCATTAGGCGCACTGGCCTGAGGAAGCCAGCCGGCTGTGGGGACAAATGTTTTTGGAGCTCTGTGGTGCCCACAGGGCTGCTTGCAGCTTGGGGACAGGAGTACAATGGGGACAGTGATAAGGAGCTCTGGAATCCATGCCTGGCTCAGGGAGCGTTAACTACCCACGAGATTGATATCTAGGGTGCAAAGGCTGTAAAAATTAGATTAACTGAGCTCAGCTGTGCTCACTGAAGGATTAGGTTGCAGCTGGTGCTGAAACATTAGCAGTCAGACCTCAGAGATGGGGGAAAGTCTCACATTGGAAGGGAGGGAGTAAGAGAAATCATCTCTCAGCATGCCTGCTCCCCAGGAAAATGATAGCTGATTGATTGATAAAGGTAGTCTTGCATTACAGATAATCCTATAGAACACCAGTAAGAAAGCAAGCTATATGTTCCTTGAGATATGGCATTAGAAATTGGGAGCACATCTTCTATTCCTGGGTAAGTCACCAGGAACAAACTGCTTTTAAAACATTCCCAACTTCCTCCATGAAATAAGACCAAACAATAAAAAATATTTCAGATAACCTGAAAAACAAGTCAATTCTGAATTCTAGTATTTTGTTTCAGATATGAGTTCCAATATTCCCAATTGTCCCTTGATGATTTTTCTGTGGCCCTGGACCTTGGTCTCCCAAGTTCATCTCCTTAGAAAATACCTTCACCTGGAAGATTTTCTACAAAAATTCCTCACATTCCGAGTTTGCTGCTTAGGTGACAAGTCTAGTAGACTTCACATTCCACATCACATACAGTACAAGAAGGACAACATGTTTCCCACCAGAAGCCCATTGCTTCATGTTAATTTTGAAAGGAATAGCTCTTAAGTATACTCTTCAGTAAACTGTCAACTCTTTTCACCTCTTTTGATAAAGCTTCTTTTAAAAGTTACCATTTATTGCACACTTACTATGTGCCAGGCACTGTGCTAATGCTTTCTGTAACGAGGGGAATCATTATCCAAATTTATATGTGTTGTTCAAGAGTAATTATTAGTAAAGCTACTTACTTTCTCAAAAGCTTCTAGGTTTGTATTATAAATGCTTATGCTCAGCATGTATATAATTCACAGATTAGATGTACGCATGTGTTATTATTAACTAGGTTCTCCACCAGTGGTGACATAGTGAACAACAATAAAGGTTCTGACTATAAAACTGAACATGAAAAATAGAAGAAGCAAAGCCTGATAAATAAAAGCCTGCTTCTCACAATGTTTCTTATTCAGAATGTGAATGCCATTTGAGAGTTAGGTTAAAGCTGGCACAAAAGAGATCACTGGCTTTTTAAACTGAGAACTGCAGAAGGTTTACCTCAAGGAAGGCAGTTTGCTGGGGAGTGATACCTTGCACGATGGAATAAGGACTCACAGAATATAGAAGACCGAGTTATCAGCCCTCACCCCATCATGGACCAGTCCCATGATCCAAGGGAAATCATTTCATTTGTCTTTCAAGGTACGTATGTTGTTCTGTTGATTTTTCGAACAAGGTAACACTGGAAGTTTAACAAAGAACTATGGGGTATTTTGGAATGAAGTGGAGAGGAAAGGGAATTATGTGAGATTTAGAAATCAGTGTATGCCTATTTATGTTTTCTTAATTTTTATTTACTTTTTTATGTATATCTTTTTTATTCAATAGGTCTTTGGGGAACAGGTGGTGTTTGGTTACATTAATAAGTCTTTAGTGGTGATTTCTGAGATTTTGGTGCACCCATCACCTGAGCACTGTATGCTGTACCCAATATGTAGTATTCTATTCCTTAAACCCCTCCCACCTTTTTCCCCAAGTCCCCAACGTCCATTGGATCATTCTTATGCCTTTCCTCCTCATAGCTTAGCTCCCACTTATTAATTAGTAATACAATGTTTGGTTTTCCATTCCTGAGTTACTTCACTTAAAATAGTGGCCTCCAATTCCATCCAGGTTGCTGGGAATGCCATCATTCTTTACTTTTTATGGGTGAGTTGTATTCTATTTGTGTGTGTTTGTGTGTACACACACATACATATATATATATCATATTTTCTTTATCCACTTGTTGATTGATGGGCATTTGGGCTAGTTCCATATTTTTGCAATTGCGAATTGTACTGCTGTAAATGTGTATGCAAGTATATTTTTCATATAATGACTTCTTCTCCTCCGGGTAGATGCCCAGGTGCGGGATTGCTGGATCAAATGGTAGACCTACTTTTAGTTCTTTAAGGAATCTCCATGGTGTTTTCCATAGTGGTTGTACTAGTTTACATTCCCACCAATAGTCCAGGTATGGTGACTCATGTCTGTAATCCCTACACTTTGGGAGTCCAAGACAGGTGGATCATTTGAGGCCAGGAGTTCAAGACTAGCCTGGCCAAAATGGTGAAACCCTGTCTCTACTAAAAATACAAAAAAAAAAAAAAGAAAAAAAATTAGATGGGCATGGTGATGCACGCCTGTAATCCCAGCTACTTGGGAGGCTAAAGCATGAGAATCAATTGAACCCAGGAGGTAGAGGATGCAGTGAGCCAACATTGCACCACTGCACTCCAGCCTGGGTGATAGAGTGAGACTCTGTCTCAAAAATATTAATAAAAATAACAATAACAACATTCCCACCAACAGTGTAAAAGTGTTCCCTTTTCCCCATTTCCATGCCAACACTTATTATTTTTTGATTATGGCTATTCTTTTGGGAGTAAGAGGGTATCGCATCATGGATTTGTTTTACATTTCCCTGGTAACTAGTGATGTTGAGCATTTTTTCATATATTTGTTGTCCATTTATGTATCTTCTTTTGAGAATTGTCTATTTGTGTCCTTAGCCCACTTTTGGATGGGATTGTTTTTTTTTTTTTTTTTTTTCTTGCCGATTTGAGTCCTTTGTAGATTCTGGATATTAGTTCTTTGTCGGATGTATAGATTGTGAGGATTTTCTCCCACTCTGTGGGTTGTCTGTTTGCTAATTATTTCTTTTGCTGTGCAGAAGCTTTTTAGTTAAGTTCCATCTATCTATCTTTGTTTTTGTGGCATTTGCTTTTGGGTTCTTGGTCACAAAGGCTTTGCCTAAGCCAGTATCTACAAGGATTTTTCCAATGTTATCATCTAGAATTTTTATGGTTTCAGGTCTTAGATTTGTCTTTGATCCGTCCTGAGTTGATTTTTATATAAGGTGAGAGATGAGGATCCAGTTTCATTCCTCTACATGTGGCTTGTCAATTATCCCAAAACCATTTGTTGAATACGGTATCCTTCCCCCACTTTATGTTTTTGTCTGCTTTGTCCAAGATCAGTTGACTGTAAGTGTTTGGTTTTATTTCTGGGTTTTCTATTCTGCTCCATTGGTCTATATGCCTATTTTTATACCAGTACCATGCTGTTTTGGTGACTATGGCCTTAAAGTATAGTTTGAAGTCAGGCGACCTGATGAATCCAGATTTGTTCTTTTTGCTTAGTCTTGATTTGGCTATGCAGGCTCTTTTTTGGTTCCATATGAATTTTAGACTTGTTTTTTCTAGTTCTGTGAAGAATGATGGTGGCATTTTGATGGAAATTGCATTGAATTTGTAGATTTCTTTTGACAGTATGGTCACTTTCACAATATTGGTTCTACCTATTCAAGCATGAATATGGGATGTGTTTTCACTTGTTGGTGTCATCCATGATTTCTTTCAGCAGTGTTTTGTAGTTTTCCTTGTAGAGGTCTTTCACCTCCTTGGTCAGGTATATTCCTACATTTTTTTTTTTTTTTTTTTTTTGCAGCTATTTTAAAAGGGGTTGAGTTATTGATTTGATTCTCAGCTTGGTCACTGTTGGTGTATAGCAGAGCTACTGATTCATGTACATTAATTTTGTGTCCTGAAACTTTGCTGAATTCATTTATCACTTGTAAAAGCGAGGAGCCTTTAGGGTTTTCTAGGTATATGAGGTATACGATCATGTCATCAGCAAACAGCAACAGTTTGACTTCCACTTTACTGATTTGGCTGTCCTTTATTTCTTTCTCTTTTCTGATTGCTCTGGCTAGAACTTCCAGTACCATGGTGAATAAAAGTGGTATAAGCAGGCATCCTTGTCTTATTCTAGTTCTCAGGGGAAATGCTTTCAACTTTTCCCTGTTCATTATAATGTTGGCCATGGGTTTGTCATAGATGACTTTTATTACCTTAAAGTATATCCCTTCAGTTCTGATTTTGCTGAGGGTTTTAGTCATATGGGATGCTAGATTTTTGTCAAATGATCACGATTTTTGTTTATAATTCTGTTTATGTGGTGCATCACATTTATTGACTTGCATATGTTAAACCATTCCTACATCCCTGGTATAAAACCCACTTGATCATGGTGGATTATCTTTCTGATATGCTGTTGGATTCAGTTAGCTAGTATTTTGTTGAGAATTTTTGCATCTATGTTCATCAGGGATATTCATCTATAGTTTTCTTTTTTTGTTATGTCCTTTCCTGCTTTTCTTTCAGAACATTCCTCATTTGTAAAACATAAACATTGAATTAGATAATGTACACAAAATTTCACTGAAAATTATAAAACCTTAAACTCATGAAGAAAGTCTACATCTTAGAGGGGTTGTGCTATTTCCCAAGTCACACATCTACTAAGTAGTAAAGGAGAAAACCAACACTCATGCCTCCCAGTCTCTACCTCAGTGCCTCTGTTACATATTCCACGTCCTTGTAAGGACTGGTAAAAAGTGCAGATCCTTGAAAGAATGAAAAGTGAAATCAAGGAATAGCCACAAACCACTATTTAAACAGAGCCACAAAATCAAACATTTACAAATGGCAAAATTAACATTCTTGGATCAAGTTCAAAGGCAAGCAAAATGGTGTACAAGCAGAACTGCTTCAACATAGAAGTTCATGGGTTGATTGTCCCAGGGTCATATTACCTCTCAGAGAACAGGACTCTCATTTAAATAACCGTAAATTCAACCAGCACAGAAATATAAGAAGACTTAACTTCTGCAAAAAGATCACTCATAACAGCAAGAAGCCATTATTAACTTCTAAGAAAGCTGCACCAGTACAGTGATAATACAGAAATCAGACTCTGGAACAGGGGTTTTAAACCAAATGCCTGCAAGGGTGAGAAATTGCATAAATGAATGAAATAGGCTGGGGAAAAAAGTGCAGAGCATTGAGACTGTGGCAAATAGAAAAGCAGATGCTATATTACTACTCAGCTTCAGTCCACTGGGGCCATGTCCAAATGCATAGACCAATGGGGTTTGAGCTGACAGTTTTTCAAGAAAAAACAAAAGTTAAGATTTTATGTAAATTCCCTCTTTTTTCTTAATGCTTACAAAAAAAGTTAAAACTCTGTTCAGGCCAAACAAAATGTGTGTCTCTGGGCATCATTATGTAACCTTTGTTCATGAAAGTGGAGAGAAAACAGAAGCAGAGAGCATGTACTGAGACCAAGGCTTGGAAATGGGTGGAAGAGAAATAAGAACGAAAAACTCCAGGAAGTGTAGTAGAGCCAAAGTCGAAGTTGGTTTCCCCAAGCCATCCATGTCCACGGTGACAATGCAGAAGCTAACTCACTTTCAGCTTTATCACCTTGCAATTAAGGAATATGACTAGTAAGCAAGGGTAGTCAGGAGGCCAAGAGATGGCAATGGACAAGGCAAGAGGATTTAAATAAATGTTGTCTACACCTCAGCATGACAGTGCATGTATCTTTTTAGGTGAGCCTCACACTGAGTGCAGAGAAGCAGATGGAACCTACTCAATATTGGTTAACATGTCACTGACCAGAGCTAAATTTTGCTATTATGACTTGGTTAAAGCACTCAAGAGACAAGACCAATATTGAACGCTTTCATTCACAGGATCACGTAAATATTTTTCACATGACCTGAGTCAAATAATATACTATAATTACATTTCCAATTTGGCTCCTTTTTTTCCCTTCTAAGGTTAATCACTGTCTCTATTTTAACAGTTTTTTAAATGGACTTACTATTAATTTATCCCCAACCTCCATCACAACTCTGAAACTCCTCTTTCTCTAGAATGGTGACTCTTTAGGTTTGCCAAGCAACTGTGATCCTGGAAGTTGACTTCACTAGTATCTTCCTTTGCTTCTACTCTTAGATCAAATGTCTATCTTTTTTGCTTTCACACCATATATTGGTAAAGAATACCTTCTTCCTAAGAAAAGATACAGGGTAATATGTTTTTAGATTGTTCATATTGGAAATGTATTCATTTTTCTAATATTTGATTAATAGTGGGGCTAAGTATGGAAACAAGTTTCTCTCAAGATTTTGAAAGCATTACTTCACTATCTCTTAGTTTCTGGTGCTGCTTAGAGAATTGTGTGCCATTCTGATTCTTACCCTTTGTATATGATGCACTTTATTTCTCTGGATGCACATATATAAAGAGAAAATATTATCTTTATGCTAACATTCTAAAGTTTGTGATTCATAAAGTTTTGTCCAAATTATAAGGTTATGTGCAGTTTTGAAGATTAGGAAAAATAACAAGTCAGATTTGTCACTTGTTTCACTATGAATTCCAAAAAACAAAAAGAGTTACAAAACAAAGAATGTCATGTTACCAAGGTTCCCTGATGCTTCCTGAATCTGTTGTGAAAGCTAACCTAGAATGTAATGTTCTCAACAAACTGCACAGATGAGGGCAAGGCTCGTGAACTCTGGAGCACAGGTGCACTGCCTTCTGTACAATTCAGGCTAAGTGGTAGTAGGCACATTAGATCCAGGGAGGCCCCTATTCCTGTATTCAGAAATCTTTTCTTTACCACAGTTATATCTATTGTTAGCATATTTCTTTTTTTTTTTTTACTTTTAAGTTCAGGGATGTAAGTGCAGGTTTGTTCCATAGGTAAACTTGTGTCATGGGAGTTTGTTGTACAGATTATTTCATCACCCAGGTATTAAGCCTAGTACTCAGTTATTCTTCCTGATCCTCTCCATCCTCCCACCTTCCACCATTCAACAGGCCCCAGTGTGTGTTGTTCTCCATGTGTCCATGTGTTCTCATCATTTAGCTCCTGCTTATAAGTGAGAACGTGTAGTATTTGGTTTTCTGTTCCTGCATTAGGTTGCCAAGGATAATGGCCTCCAGCTCCATACATGTCCCTGCAAAAAACACGAGCTTGTGCTTTTTTATGGCTACACAATATTGTATGGTGTATATGTACCACATTTCCCTTATCCAATCTATCACTGATGGGCATTTATGTTGATCCCATGTCTTTGCTTTTGTGAACTGTGTGGCAATGAACACACACGTGTTAGCATATTCCTTACTGTGTCATCAGTCCTGTGCATATTTTCTCTTTCTAAAATTTCTTCTTAACATTAAGCAGGGCCTTTCAATCTGGAGACTTTTACCCTTTGGTTCTAGTAATTGTATTATTTATTTGAGACTTCCATCTATTCTCTCTCTTTGTGAAACTCCTATTAGATGACAGATCATTCTCAACACAAGGAAATGATAAATGTTTGAGGTGATGCATGTCTTCATTACTCTGATTTTATCATTATACATTAGATACAGGTGTCAAAAATATCACATGTACCCCCATAAATATGTGTAATCATTATGTATCAATTTAAAAATGATTTTCCTATTATTTTCTAATTTTTGGTTTTGGATTATAGTTTCTATTTAACTTTATCTTCAAATCTTCTGTTGTATCATTCACTTCTTTTACCAATTATTCATTTTCAGTAGCTCTTATTCAATGAATAGTTACACATACACATATACACACAAGGTATAATATATATGATATATAATAGCATATATTATACAATATAATCATAACTTTCTACATTTGGTTATATAATACTATATAATGCAATATTAGGTAATATATCGTGTACCTCCTTTTATTGTGCTTTGCATTACTGTGGTTCCAGATTTCATGCTTTTTGCAAATTGCAAGTTTGTGGCAACCCTGTATGAAGGAAGTCTACTGGCACCATTTTTCCAACAGTGTGTGCTCACTTCATGTCTCTGTGTTACATTTTGGAAATTCTTGCAATATTTTCAGGTTTTCCAATACCATTATGTCTCTTGTGGTAATCTGTGATCAGTGCTATCTGGTATTATTATTGTCATTGTTTGGGAGCACCAGAAATTGTGTCTATATAAAACAAAAAACGAAATTGATAAATGTTGTATTGTGTTCTAACTACTCCGTCGACCAGCCATTCCCCCATGTTTCTTCCTCTTCTTAGGATTGCCTATTCCCAGAGAAGCATTCATATTGAAATTAGGCCAAATAATACCCCTACAACGGCCTCTAAATGTTCAAGTAAAAAGAAGCGTCATAAGTCTTTCACTGTAAATCAAAAGTAAAAAATGATTAAGCTTAGAGAGCAAGGCATGATGAAAGCCAAGATAGGCTGAAAGGTAGGTTTCATGCACCAAACAGCTGAGTTGTGAAGGCCAAAGAGGAGTCTTGAAGGAAGTTCACTACTCCAGTGAACACATGAATTATAAGAAAGTGAAACAGACTTACTGCTGATACAGAGAAAGATTTAGTGGTCTGGATAGAAAATTAAACCAGCGACAAGATTCTCTTGAGCCAAAGGCTAGTTCAGAGTAAGGCTGTAACTTTATTCAATTCTATGAAGGCTGAGAGAGGTGAGGAAGATGCAGAAGAAACATATGAAGCTAACAGAGGTTGACTCATGAGGTTTAAGGAAGGAAGCTCTCTTCGTAATATAAAAATGCACAGTGCAAAGTGAAGGCAGGAGGAAAACCACAATAGCCAACTAAATGCACTCAGGAAGAATTTCTCCTAGTGAGAGACCAGATGATCAAGAAGACTGGCACACTACAAGCAGATCTTCAGAAGGAAGGCATTGAGACAGGATGGAGGGAAGATGTAGACCCTAGGCTGAGGTGCGGAGGAACCTGGGAAAACTGCACAGCATTTCTGAGCACCAGGACTTGTTCCTGGCATTGAATAGTTCCCAGGGAATGGATGAGTTACATAGATATAGAATATCCCAGTTTTACCACAAGCTCTGGAATCTTAGCTGCAGGAGACCCCAGGACCCCCATAGACATTTGAACTGGCAGGAAGATCTGGTTGGAGAGTTACAGGAGCAAGACTCCAGGTCGTGTGGAACCCAGAGGGTTTGGCATGGGTATGATGGTAGTGGAGCACAGCCAGGGAAACCCATCCTCCAAGGCTTGCCATGCTCCTCTAGATAGATCTTGGCCATTGCTGACTGTTGAAACTGGACAAAACATGGTGATCTTGACGAAGAGTTGGGGCCTGTCTGATCTGAATAAACCCCCTGTCTGCTGGTTTCTCCCAGTGTCCCTTCCTGGTTGCACTCACCTGCAGCCCAGTCACAGATGCCCTATCAGGGCACTTAGTGGCAGCTGCTGCCATAGCTCCTTCACTGGAAGACCCCACCTAACATCAGAGAGCTTCTACAGATGGGCTGCCACCAGTGTGCACCCATCCTCAGCTTCCTGTCACTGCTTTTCTGTTGCCCACAGCCTCTTTCCACCACTTTGCCAGCCTGTATGTGCTCATGGACTTCACTGCCCAACTACCCCTGGTACATGCACACATATGTGAGCATGGACCCTGTTCCCATTGCCCCAGTGGAGCACTTTTGCTGGCACTCTTTACTTGAGACTGGAGTGCTGTTCCTAGCAGACTGGAAATATCTCAGCTCCTCCAGCACAGCAGGAGCTTAACCACGAGGGCCCAGAGAATGAAGCGGTGGGTCTGGTCCCAGTCCCCCAGGGTGAGAGCATGCAGCCTGGGAGTGCTGAGCTGAGTCTTGGCTCCCTGAAATCATCCAGAAAGGAAGCCAGTCAACTGAATTCAACTTATACCACAGTCAAACCCTCAAGGGATCAAAGAATATAAAAGCAAAAAGCCCTGTCCAAAGGATAGCAACTTTAAAGAGTAAAGCAACATTAGCCCACAGAGATGAGAAAGAATCACCTGTGCAAGAGCTCCAGCAACTCAAAAAGTCAGAGTGTCTTCTTACCTCCAAATGACTGTACTAGCTTCCTGGCAATGGTTTTAGCCAGAAGGAAATGGCTGAAATGACAGACATAGAATTGAGAAAATGGATGGCAAAGAAAATCATCAAGATTCAGGAGAAAGTTGAAACCTAATCCAAGGAATGTAAGGAATCCAGTGAAGTGATATAAGAGCTGAAAGACCAAATAGTCATTTTAAGAAAGAACCAGGCCAGGTTCCGTGGCTCACACCTGTAATCTTGGCACTTTGGGAGGCTGGGGCAGGTGGATCTTCAGGTCAGGAGATCGAGACCATCCTGGCCAACATGGTAAAATCTTGTCTCATCGTCTCTACCAAAAATACAAAAAACAGCTGGGTGTGGTGGTGCATGCCTGTAATCTCAGCTACTTGGGAGGGTCATGCACAAGAATTGCTTGAACCCAGAAGGCAGAGGTTGCGGTGAGCCGAGATTGCGCCACTGTACTCCAGCCTGGTGACAGAGTGAGACTCTGTCAGAGGAAGGAAAGGGGAAAGGGGAAAGGGGAAGGGAGAATGAAGGAAGGAAGGAAGGAAGGATGGAAGGAAGGAGAGAGAAAGAAAAAGAAAGAAGGAAGGGAGGGAGAGAGGGAGAAGGAAAGAAAAGAAATGAAGAAAGAGAGAGAAAGAAAGAGCCAAATTGATCTAAAAGACCTGAAAAACTACAAAAATTTCATACTACAATCCAACGTACTGACAGCAGAATAGACAAGGCTGAGGAAATCATCTCAGAACTCAAAGACCAGTTCTTCAAATCAACTCAGTCAGAAAAAAATGAATAAAAATGAACAAAACCTTCAAGAAATACGAGATTGTATAAAGAGACCAAACCTATGACTCATTGACATCACTGCAAGAGAAAGAGAGAGAACAAGCAACTGGAAAACATATTTGATAACATTGTCCACAAAAATTTCCCCAACCTTGCTAGAGAAATCAACATTCAAACTCAAAAAATTCAGAGAACCCTTGCGAGATACTACACAAGATGGCCACCCTCAAGACACATAGTCATCAGATTCTCCAAGGTTAATGTGAAAGAAAAAATTTAAAGGCAGCTAGAGAGCAGAAGCAGGTCACATACAAAGAGAACCCCATCAGTATAACAGTGGACCTTTCAGCAGAAACCCTACAAACCAGAAGAAATGCAGTCCTATATTCAGCATCCTTAAACAAAAGAAATTATACCAAGAATTTCATATCCAGCCAAACTAAACTTTGTAAGCAGAGAAATGAAATCCTTTTCAGATAAGCAAATGCTAAGGGAATTGGTTACCACCAGATCTACCTTTAAGAGGTCCTTAAGGGAGTGCTAAACAAGGAAATGGAACACTGTTACCAGCTACCACAAAAGCACACTTGAGTACATAGACCATTGACCCTAAGAAGCAGCTACACAAACAAGTCTACATGAGAACCAACTAACAATACAATGATGGAATCAAATTGGCATGTATCAATATTAACCGTGAATGTAAATGAGCTAAACACCATCACTTAAAAGGCACAGAATGGCAAGTGGGATAAAGAAGCAAGATCCAAATGTATGCTGTCTTTAAGAGACCCTTCTCACATGCAATGACACCTATAGGATCAAAGTAAAGAGATGGACAAAAATCTATCAAGCAAACAGAAACAAATAAACAAAAAAAAAGAGCGGTGGTTGCTTGCTATTCTTATTTCAGACAAACCAGACTTTAAACCAACGATGATAGAAAAATACAAAGAAGGGAATTGCGTAATGATAAAAGGTTCACTTCAACAATAAGTCCTAACTATCTTGAATATATATGGAGCCAAAACTGGAGCACTCAAGATTCATAAAATAAGTACTTGGAGATCCGCAAAGAAAGATACTTAGATAACAATACAATAATAGTGGGAGACTTCAACACCCCACTGCCAGTATTAGATCATTGAGACAGAAAACTGACAAACATTCAGGACCAAAACTTGGCCCTTGATCAAATGGCTCTAACAGACATCTACAGAACATTTCACCCCAAAATAACAAGATATACATTCTTCTCATGTGTACATGGCACATACTCCAAAAATCAGCCACATGTTTGGCCATAAAGCAATTCTCAACAAATTAAAAACAAAACAAAATCATACCAACCACACTCTCAGACCACAGCACAATAAAAAATAAGTATCAAGAAGATCTCTCAAACCCATAAAAGTCCATGGAAATTTAGCAATCTGCTCCTGAATGACTTTGGGGTAAATAATGACACTGAGACAGAAATCAAGAATTTATTTGAAATTACTGAAAACAAAGATATAGCATACCAGAATCTACGGAACACAAGTAAGGCAGTGTTAAGAAGGTTTACAGCACTAAAAGGCCAAATCAAAAAGTTAGAAAGATCTCAGATTAACAATCTAACACCACACCTGGAGGAACTAGAAAAGCAAGAGCAAACCAACCCCAAAGCTATCTGAAGAAACGAAATAACCAAAATTAGAGCAGAACTGAATGAAATGGAGACAGATAATATAAAAGATAAATGAAACCAAAAGTTTCTTCTTTAAAGAATAAGTAAGATTTATATACTGGTAGCTGACTAATAAAGAAGAGAGAAGATCCAAATCAACAAAATCAGAAGTGACAAAGAGAACATTACCACCAACTCCATAGAAATGCAAGAAACCCTCAGAGACTATTATGAACACCTCTACGAACACAAACTAGAAAACGTAGACAAAAATGAGTGTATTCCTGGAAGCATACAGCCTCCTAAGATTGAACCAGGAAGAAATTAAAACCATGACTAGACCAATAATGAGTTCTGAAATTGAATCAGTAATAAATAAATGAAAAAATCTATCAACCAGAAAAGGCCCTGGACCAGATGAATTCTACCAGATACATAAAGAAGAGCTGGTACTGATGCTACTGAAAGTATCCCAAATAATTGAGGAGGGAAGACTCCTCCTTAACTCATTCTATGATGCCAGCATAATTCTGATGCCAAAACATGGCAGAGACACAACCAAAAAAACTTCAGGCCCATATTGCTGATGAAAATGGATACAAAAATCCTCGACAAAACACTTACAAGCCAAACACAGCAGCATATCAAAAAACTAATCTACCATGATCAAGTAGGCTTTATTACAGGAATGCAAGTTTGATTCAACATATACAAGCCAATAAATGCGATTCATTATATAAACAGAACTAAAAGTAAAAATCACGTGATCATCTCAACAGCTGCAGAAAATTCTTTTAATAAGATTCAACATTCTTCATGTTAAAAACCCTCAATAAGCTAGGCATCAAAGGAACATATCTCAAAATAGTAAGAGTCATCTATCAAAAACCCACAGCAAACATCATACTAAATGGGCAAAAGCTGAAAGCATTCCCCTTGAGAACCAGAATAAGACAAATATGCCCACCCTCACCGTTCCTATCCAACATAACACTAGAAGTCCTAGCCAGAGCAATGAAGCAAAATAAAGAAATAAAAGGTATCCAAATAAGAAGAGAAAAAATCGAACTCTCTCATTTCACAAATGATATGATTCTATACTGAGAAAATCCCTAGTCTCTGCCTAAAGACCCCTAGGTCTGATACACAACATCAGCAACATTTCAGGATACAAAATCAATGTGCAAAAATCAGTAGCATTTCTAGACACCAACAACATCCAAGCTGAGAGTCAGATCAAGAACACAGTTCCATTCCCAATAGCCACGAAAGAATAAAATACCTAGGAATATGGCTAACGAGAAAGGTGAAAGATCTCTACAATGAAAATTACAAAATACTGCTCAAAGAAATCAGAGGTGACACAAACAAATGGAAAACATTCTGCAGTCATGGACAGGAAGGATCAATATTGTTAAAAAGCCATACTTCCCAAAGCAATTTACAGATTCAATGCTATTCCTATCAAACTACCAATGACATTTTTTTCACAGAATTAAAAAAAAAAAACTATTTTAAAATGTATATGGAACCAAAATAGAGCCTGAATAGCCAAAACAATTCTAAGCAAAAACAGCAGAGCTGGAAGCATCATTACCCCACTTCAAACCATGTTACAAGGCTACAGTAACCAAAACAGCATGGTGCTAATACAAAAACAAACACAGACCAATGGAACAGGTTAGAGAACACATAAATAAAGTGCACACCTACAGGTATTTGATCTTTGACAAAGTCAACAAAAACAAGCAATGGGGAAAGGATACCCTATTCATAAAAGGTGCTGGAATAACTGGCTAGACATATGTTTGAAGACTGAAAACTGGACACCTCATTCCATCATGCACAAAAATCAACTCAAGATGAATTAAAGACTTCTATGTAAAAACTAAAACTATAAAACCCTCGAAGAAAACCTAGGAAATACCATTCTGGACATAAACCCTGACAAAAATTTCACGATAAAGACTCCAAAAGCAATTGCAACAAAAATAATATTGACAAATGGGATCTAACTAAACTAAAGGGCTTCTTTAAAGCAGCAGAATAAACAGACAACCTAAAGAATGGTAGAAAAGATTTGCAAACTATGCATTCAACAAAGCCCTAACACCCAGAATCTGTAAGGGACATTTATTGGTAAGAAAAAAGCAAACAGTTCCATTAAAAATAGGCAAAGGGGCTGAGTGTGGTGGCTCATGCCTATAATCCTAGCACTTGGGTAGGCCAAGGCAGGCAGATCACCTGAGGTCGGGAGTTTGAGACCAGCCTGACCAACATGGAGAAACCCCATCTCTACTAAAAATACAAAAATTAGCCAGGTGTGGTGGTGCATGCCTGTAGTCCCAGGTACTCAGGAGGCTGAGGCAGGAGAATCGCTTGAACCCAGGAGGTGGAGGTTGCAGTGACCTGAGATTGCACCATTGCATTCCCGCAGCCTGGGCAACAAGAGCGAAACTCCATCTCAAAGAAAAAAAAAAAAAAAGGCAAAGGACATAAGTAGACATTTCTCACAAGAAGACATACACATAACCAACAAACATATGAAACAATATTCAACATCACTAATCATTAGAGGAATGCAAATCGAAACCACAATGAAACACCACACCAGTAAGAATGGCTATTGTTAAAAATTCAAAAAATAAGAAACTGGCAAGGTTTCAGAGAAAAAGAAACACTTACACACCACTGCTGGGAATGTAAATTAGTTCAGCCACTGTGGACGACACAGCCATAAAAAAGAATGAGATCATGTCCTTTGCAGCAACATGGATGGAACTGGAGGCCATTGTCCTAAGCAAATTAATGCAGGAACAGAAAACCAAATACTACATATTAGCTCTTATAAATGGGAGCTAAACATTGAGTATGCATGGACACAAAGGAGGGAATAATAGACATCGGGGCCTACTTGAGGGTGGAGAATGGCAGGAGAGTGAGGATCAATAAACTACCTATTGGGTAGGCACATTACTTGGGTAACAAAATAATCTGTACACCAAACTCCCACAATATGCAATTCACCATGTAACTAACCTGCACATGTACCCCCTGAACCTAAAATTCGGGAAATGTGCAAGGTGAAGTAGCAAGTACTGATGTAGAAGGTGCAGCAAGTTATCCAGATCTAGCTACAAAATAAATAAAGGTGGCTACACTAAGTAACAAAATTTTAATGTAGATAAAACAGCCTTATTTTGGAAAAAGATGCCATCTAGTATTTCATAGCGAGAGAGAAATCAATACCAAGCTTCAAAGCTTCAAAGGACAGACTGACTCTCCTGTTAGGTGACTATCAGTTGAAGTCAATGCTCATTTGCCATTCTGAAAATCCTAGGACCCTTAAGTTTTATGACAGATCTACTCTGTGCCCTATGGATAGAACATCTGCTTATAGCATGATTTAATGAATATTTTAAGCTCACTGTTGAGACTATTCCTTTCAAAATATTATTGCCCATCGCGGTGGCTCAAGCCTGTAATCCCAGCACTTTGGGAGGCCGAGACGGGCGGATCACGAGGTCAGGAGATGGAGACCATCCTGACTAACGCAGTGAAACCCCGTCTCTACTAAAAAAACACAAAAAACTAGCTGGGCTTGGTGGCGGGCACCTGTAGTCCCAGCTACTCGGGAGGCTGAGGCAGGAGAATGGCGTGAACCCAGGAGGCGGAGCTTGTAGTGAGCTGAGATCCGGCCACTGCACTTCAGCCTGGGTGACAGAGCAAGACTGCGTCTCAAAAAAAATTTTTAAAAATAATATTATTGCCCATTAACAATGCACCTGTCACCAAAGAGCTCTGATGGAAACATACAGACGAGTAACATTGTTTTCATGACTGCTAACACAACATCCATTCTGCGGCCCATGAATCAAGGAGTAGTTTGGACTTTCAAGTTTGGTATTTAAGAAATACGTTTCATACCGTCACAGATAGTGATTCATCTGATTGATCTGGGCAAAATAAATTGAAAACCTTCTGGAAGGGCTTCATCATTCTCAATGTTATTAAGAACACTTGAGATTCATGGGAGGAGGTCAAAATATCAACATTAACAGGAATTTGGAAGAAGTTGATTCCAACACTCAGATGATTCTGAGAGACTCACGACTTCAGCGGAGGAAGTAACAGCAGATGTCATGGAAATAGTAAGAAAACTATAATTACAAGTGAAGCCTGAAGATATGACTCAATTGCTGCAATCTCATGATGAAACTTAAACATATGAGTTTCTTCTTATGGATGAGCAAAGAAAGTGGTTTCTTGAGATAGAATATACTCCTGGTGAAGATGCTGTGAACATTACTGAAATGGTAACAAAGGATTTAGAAAATTGATAAAGCAGTGGCAGGGATTGAGGATATTGGCTCTGATTTTGAAAGAAGTTCTACTATGGATGATATGCTATCAAACAGCATTGTATGCTACAGAGAAATGTTTCATGAAAGAGTCAATCAATGTGGCAAACATTATTGTCTTACTTTAAGAAATTGCCACAGACATCCCAACCTTCAACAATCACCGCTCTGATCAGTCAGTACTCCTCAACATCAAAGCAAGACACTTGACCGGCAAAAAGATTACAGCTTGCTGAAGGCTCAAATGATTGTTAGCAATTTTTAGCAATAAAATATTTTAATTAAGATATGTACATGGCTTTCTTAGACCTAATGCTATTGTACACTTCAAAGGCTACTGTATAGTGTAAACATAACCTTTATATGCAGTGGGAAACAAAAACTTCATGTGATTTCTTTATTGCAGTATTTGCTTTATTGCAGTGGTCTGAAACCAAACCCACAATATCTCCAAGGCATGCCTCATTTTTATTGTATATAATTCCTTATATATTATTCCTTGTATGTGTGTGGGGGGAGGGGGGTGGTATACAGAGGATCCAAAGACCACCAAATGTTTAGATAAATAAATGGAAAATAAAATAGACCCATGGGATTGATGCACAGTAAGAAATAGGCTGACAATAGAGGTAACTATGGCATAGAATAGATTTCTGAATATGGTATTAAGCTCCCTAGATTCCTTGCATATACATATACATAGACAGTCATACCTTATACTATATAAGGTATGATACATAATGTAATATATCAGGTAGCAATATAGTATTATACATGTATTATAAATTATATTAAATATATAGGAAAGACTAATATGTAAATATATATAAATATATATTAATTTAGATAGCTGTGGGTCAGTAGGTAGATGGATGGCTGGCTGGCTGGATAGATAATGCCAAATAGAAGTATCTAGTCTGGGTCAGTATTTATCTCTGGATTCTTCTTGTCCGTCAGAGAACATCATCTTTTCATCCACTTACTCCATTTCACATATTTTCACCCAGGAGCTATTTTCACTGGGTCCAGTTAGAAGAAGGAAAAGATAAACTTATTCATTGAATTTTTCCCTCATATTTGGGGTCTTAGAATTCTAAGGTTGTTGTTTTTATTTGTTTCTGCTTCTAGCCATAAGGGCCTCACCCTGCTAGTAGCACTCTGGTCCCCATGAGAATTTTCTTTTCGCTTTTTGCTTCTTGTTGCTTTTTGTTTTTGCTGTTGTTGCTAGCCAGCAGTGCTTCAGTTATGGAAGTAGATTCCATGAAAACTGCAAAAAAATTTTTTTAGATGCTTTGTTTTGAATTGTGTCTTCAGGTTTGGTTTGGGGAGGATTAGGGTAAGATGGTTCCATCAGGAAGCTTGAATCCACTACCTTAATCTACAAGCCCATAATGCAAGTACAACTAATCACTATCTAATCCTTAACTTTTGCAAGATTTGGAAAAGATATTTATGATTGGGTTTTATTAAAATAGATATGAGTAAAGACAGTTGACCTTTTTATTTGAGCTTTTTGTTTTCTTTTTATCAGGAAGCTCGTATCTGTTAGACCTTGGAGAGGAGATCTAAGATCTACACCTTGATATTAATGGCATTAGGTAATTTAGCAAATTTATGTTAATGGATTAAATGTGTATATGTATCACATATAAATATGCACAAAAATAGAAATATTAAATCTTGTTTTAATGAAAAAGATATAAACTATACAGTAGAAAAGAAAACCTTTAATTGCTAAACAAATGTTTTCTTCTTAAACTAGCCATATCATTTCTATCCAGCAGTTCATAAGTATATACTGTGAAGCTATATTTTTATTTAAACTGTCCATTAATTAAATATACTCTTGCTTTTTAAAAAAATATTGGTTAGAAGCTGTGAGTCTACATAAATAAGAAAGAATAAGAAAGTTTTAAATTGCTTATAACAGGCAGACTAAATTTTTTTAAAATGCTGCACCTTTAGAAGTGACCAGAAGTTCTTTCTGAATGACTCCATTGATTTCTGCTGTTTTCATTGGCTTTTAAATGCTGGCTTCCATTCTTTCCAAATGAGGACAAATAGGATAAGAAATATTATGTTGGCCGGGCGCGGTGGCTCAAGCCTGTAATCCCAGCACTCTGGGAGGCCGAGACGGGCGGATCACAAGGTCAGGAGATCGAGACCATCCTGGCTAATACGGTGAAACCCCGTCTCTACTAAAGAATACAAAATACTAGCTGGGCGACGAGGCGGACGCCTGTAGTTCCAGCTACTTGGGAGGCGGAGGCAGGAGAATGGCGTAAACCCGGGAGGCGGAGCTTGCAGTGAGCTGAGATCCAGCCACCGCACTCCAGCCTGGGCGACAGAGCCAGACTCGGTCTCAAAAAAAAAAAAAAAAAAAAAAAAAGAAATATTATGTTTAGTAGGTAATTATATAAATTAGAGTATTTGCTTATCTAGATTGAATCAAGCAGTCTTTTGCCCTAAGATAGTGTTTTCAAAATTACAAAACAAAAGCTTAAAAAAAAATACCTTTTTGTTTTGTAAGAAAGTTTCACGGAACATGGACTTGCAGAGATGGAAGTATATATAGCTAAGTTATCGAACTGATGCTTAAATTCCTTGGTGCCAATTATGGAAATAATTCTACAAATTCCTGGTAAAATTTATATTTTTCAGCTAACACATACTTGGAGACATTCACAGAAGAGATATGTACAAGTCTATATTACCTTGGGTAAATACCCTTCTAGAACAATTTTGTTTATCTCTGTTTTTTGATTCATAATAATGGCTTGATGTAAATCTATGGGTGTCAGGACTGCTTTCTCTAGTTTTTGGACTTCAGCCTGTATTGCATCTCTACCAAGACACTCCAAAGAATCTACTGTGTTACTCTCTGGGGTGGAAAACAAAGAAACAAAAATAAAGCATTACTTTACATCCAGGTGAATTTCTTCAAACCATTTCTAACTGGCTTTCCAGAGGAAATCCTATTGAATTAATTTACATCTCTAGCTGCTATTTTAAAATAACATTTGTCTGGAAGTAGGTGAGCAACACTTTCTAATACCAATAGCTAGAGACCAAGCGTACCCATGCACATGCACATGCACACACACACATTTTGAGAGAATGAGAGGATAAAAAAGTTGTTTCTTCCAGCTAGTGCACTGAGCAAGTCTTGCACCATTCTTAAGAGAATGAACTCACACTATGAGCAACTCACAATTAAGCCTCTCGAAATTTATGAGAACTCTGGAAATACACTACATATATGGTGCACTTTAATATACTTTCGACTTTAGTCTACTCTGGGGTACTTTCCATGTGCAATTAATTGTATTCTACTACACGACTATGGCAAAAATGAACAAATTCAGATAGGTCTTCAGAGTCAATGTTAAGCGTGATCTCTATCATGACATGATGAGATACATATAATTTCTGTAAGACAAAGACTATATTTCCCAAGTTAAATCATATATAATTAGTTCAAAATGTCATATGTAAATTCCCTTTGCTTATTATATTCAGAAATGCATCAAATAAAGCAAATTCAAATACATTTTATAGTATTGTACAATCACTGCCATATATAAAAGAGGTTAACTTAAAAGAACACTATTTTTTTTTTTTTTGAGAAAGGGTCTTGTTCTGTCATCCAGGCTGGGGACAGTGGCACAATCACAGCTCACTGCAGTGTTGATCTCCTGGGCTCCAACCATCCTCCCAGCTAAGGATAGACTATAACCCCTGGTAACCACTCTTCTACTCTCTGAATATATGAATTAGGTATTTCCAGTGATAACTTATACACCCTCTTGATGTAAAATGCTTTGTTTTCATCTAAGTAATGTGTTAGATGTATAAGATTGTTGGTGTTTATCTATCTTTTGACAGACGGGCTGCAAAGGCACTTTCCTTGACATTAAACTGTCAAGGAACCACATATCCACCACTGGGTTCATGAATTCCTGCTTTGTGTAACAGGATGCCAAGAGCCCCCCAGACCAAAATAATCAATCTTATTAAAGATGTCCGAGAATCATCTCCATATAGGAGGCAGGTTTCCTCAGACAGGCACACCGCTGTCTCCCTTGCCCCACCCCTGCACCCCATCATGAGGTGTGAGCAGTTAGGGTGGTTAGGGATTATGAATAGCCATTGGAAAAAGTATTAATTTTTATTTATGTATTAACAAAATGTACTCTCTTAAAGATGGGATATGCATAGCCTAGCAGGTATGATTTTCTTACTACCCTTATTTTCCCTGCACAGCCCTGTAAATAGCCAAAGGGCCATGGTGACGAAGGGTAGGAGGTATGGGTACTGGTAACATCAGGAACTAATTCAGTTTAGGCCATAGTCTCGCCCCTTGCAGGCCTAAGCATTCCTCTGCAGTAGAAAGTTCTGTGACATGTTAGGGATGAGCCTAGTGTCCAGCTGAACCACTCAGGGAAGTATAGTCTAGGGCTGGATTCAAGTGGGAGCTCTAACATCCTGGGAGTCAAAATCAGACTTGGGGAATCACTGAGCCAGAAACTGGTGCTTGAAGACTGGGAAGTGATTCAGACAGTGGCGAACCCACATGCTTCCAGGTATATAGTCAACTCCTAGAGTCAGACACCAGGGAAGCAGGGAACAGGTCCCCCAGAAGGTACATCCCTCTTGCCTCTCTTGATTCTCCCACTCCCACCTTCATCAGATAAGAGTTATTAAGGCTGTTGAAAAGGACCGTGAAATGATCATAGGAGGAGGTTTTTGTTTTTAATTTTAGTAAGTATTGCAGAAAATGTGCTCTCTTGACAAGATTTAAGACATGCGTAACTGGTCTTCATGGACCAGGGATGGATAAAGTGCGTAGATGCAGTGCCGCCACAGCTGCTTTGTATTGTATACGACATTCCTGAAAAAAGGGATGCGCAGAGGTAGACAGAGCAGATACTGTATTGTGATTCTAACCCCAGAGGCCTTATTCTATTTTCTCCCCCAAATTATAGCTGTAATCTGGGGTACATATTTGAGAGTTTGATTTCTGGTTTTCCTACCCAACAATCCATGACAGATAAATACAAGATCCCAAGCTGGTACCCCTGCCCTGCCACCCTCTGAGTTGTTTCCTTAGTAACTGGAATGGGTTTGTTGTGATCTGGCCACAGCAATGACCTTAGACAAAAATCATGCAGTCTGTACAACGCTTCCCCCTTGCCTCGGCGGTCCACCCACCTTTCCCGATGCTCCGCCAGGCATCATTGTACTCTCCTTTGGTGTACTTGGGTCTTTCTGTTGCCTGTCACCATGTCACACTCAAAGCAACATCCTTAATTTGGACTTGCAAAGTTTCCTTCTCTAATGAAATTTTATTTGTGCAATTTTTACTTCCTTTGGGGTCTTCCTCAAAGTCAAGAAGATTGAAGCTCCATGTAGGAATTAGACCTCTGACTTTGGACTTGTTATCATAGCTTTCTAACCTATTAAGCAAAAAGGCCATATTTAAGTCCAACACAAACACCTTGTCCTCACATGCCCCAGCCCCCACTGCAGGAGGAGAAAATTGTGCTGGTATGTTTAAAGGCTGAAAGTAAAGGAAGGAAACCTTAAGCCAAGTAAATTGAAAATAAATATTATTTTTCTCTAAGGCTGCACCAATGTGAAAAATCTTCTTTCAAGAAACAACCTTTGCTATTAGCTCTCAATGTGCCAAAAAGTCAGTGATGGTAGCTCCTAAAGAAATTAAGTTGATGCTTTTTCTCAGATTGTAAACTCGGCATTATTTAGAATCTCTCCTAAACTTCCAGCATTCTAGGGTTCAAAAATATTTATGTTTCCAACTCAAAAATAGAGAGGATTTATTTTGAAAATCTTTTTGGCAGCTTTGTCTGCCTACATAAAAGTTTTAGAAATCTTAATTGGATAATTAAAATCTTTTATGACGTTTCCTAGAAACACACTTAAATGCCTAAATGGCATTTAAAAATGATCAGAATAGTGAGTATGGCCATCGGATCCAGAAATACAATGTCAAAATGCTATAAACAACTGGGCTTGGCTGGGTGCAGTGGCTCACGCCTGTAATCCCAACACTTTAGGAGGCTGAAGTGGGCGGATCACAAGGTCAGGAGTTTGAGACCAGCCTGGCCAATATAGTAAAACCCCGTCTCTACAAAAAATCAAAAAAAAAAAAAAAAAAAAAAAGAATTAGCTGATCGTGGTGGCAGGCACCTGTAGTTCCGGCTACTTGGGAGGTGGAGGCTGGAGACTCACTTGAACCCGGGAGGTGGAGGTGCAGTGAGCCAAGATCACGCCACGGCAGTCCAGCCTGGGTGACAGTGTGAGACTCCAACAAATAAACAAATAAAAACAAACAACCAAACAAAAAACTAGGCTTTGCCTTTCCTGGGTGAGCAAAGGTGATGTACAAAAAGGAAATATGTGAAACAAAAGACGTAAGTCGTCTAACAATGATGTGATGCTTGACTTTTTAAAGTACCTGGGAGGAGAAAAGTGGAGAAATCAAATGAAGGCTGGCAACTAAATATTTCCCACACGTGGGTGTCTTTTATCTTTATTTAGTGAGCCTTCTTTCCTCATACCATTTATTTTTCTTATCAATTAAGGTTGGGTACTAAGTTTCCACTGTATTCATTTTGAGTATCAAAGAAGATAAACAACTTTGGCTGGTCATCTCTCCAGATATATCTCATCAACTTCAGAAGCAGTTCTAGAATAAGTATTGCAGGAAGCTCATTCTCTAACCTAAGCTTTCTCTGCCTCAATCTCGGTTATCACCTTGGCAGATTGAAGTAGAAATGCTACCTTAAGTTTTGTGACCTCAAAACACTGGAAACCTGTGATTTTCTTCTTTTTCAGACATACTAATAAATTTCTCCGTACATCACACTTGTTTCAGGTCTTTATTCTTGCACTTGATCTGAAAGGTCAACAATTAGTTAACTTTGGAAGTTCTTTGAGATTGAAGATGATGAGCCAGATACTCATTCCTTGTTTGGGAGAATGGTAGTTTATAACTATGTTTCTGTTTAAGTATAACTCCTTTCCTGATTATAAAAGTGATACTATCCTGTTGTTGAACATTTAAAGGAAAAAGATCCCACAACTCAAAGATAACTACAGGCCATCTAAGGTGTGTGTGCGTGTGTGCGTGTGTGTGTGTAGAGGCAGGCTGAAAATATGATTTTGTACTCCATATTGTACTAAATTACAAACATCTACTAATACTAAAAGCAGTCTGTATAAATGTTGCTTAAAGGCCACATAATAATCTGTTTATGTTTATCCTATTAGATTGACCCATATGAAATTGCCAGTATTTAATCTTGTAATCAACAAAAAATGTCAGTTTGATGTGGTTCAACCTAGTGAAATTTAAATTGTGTTCCCCACTTATTGAACATCATGTCTAGCTTTGTCAAAATGTTTTAAAAAAAGTTACCTAGGAACATTCATGAACATATCTGTATTAGTTCACATATTTAGTCATTTCTTCAGAATAATTTCCAGAAAAAGAATTGATTTGGAAGATGTAAAAATGTGGAGGCTCTTCCACGTATTTTGAAATTGCTTGCAAAGAGGTTGTAGCATTTTATATTCTTCTTGACTATGTACCCCACTCTGTCAATTTTACCCTACCCCCACAGAAATTGAGGATGATAGTATTTTTATCTCTGCTAAACATGTAAGTAAATATTATATGCCATATTTCTTAACATGTCTATAATTAGCACATTTCATATTTGCTCCAGTTTTTAAGATGATAAAAACTCAATTCATAAATATATGAAACTACTTGAGAAGTAGGGCCCAAAACCTAAAATGGAATTGGGTTTAACATCATGATATTGAATTACTCTCCTGTTACCCCAGATCCATGATAACAGACTGTCTTTAGTAAAACACAGGAAACTACAGAGAAGGTGGCAATTGCATTGCCACTATTTTTGACTTATATGGAAAGGATGTAAACTTTCCTATTGTAATTAAGTTATTTGTATGCAAAATATATACCTAGATTTGCTACGTTTCTTCAGTAGAGGAGGTTTTTTGTTTTGTTTCAATCTCTCAAAGGATCAGTAATTTTTCTATCCTTAAAAGTCATTGTAACAGTCAAATAAATGTCACGTGCAGTTCAACTATAACATGCTAGAAACTTGGGAGGTAGGGCAAAGCAACTGTGTACAACAGCACCTGGAAATCTCATTGTCTTTTTCACTGGTAATCAACTTAGTTTTGTGGCTGTAACAGTCAGGAATGGCACACCTTTATGCACAGAGAATCATGGTAGGTTGCATTGAATAGAAAGTGGCCCTTGAGTTGCAGGCTCCTGACTCATCATAACATCATGTTATGTTGCCTATGTTATGCCTATGTTTCCCCGTCTTTGGGGGCTACTGATATTTTGTGACCTGTATAATTTTATTGTAATAAACACAGATTCAACTAATTCAGTTACTATGCGTGAGCTAATGAAATTTCCAGAATATTATGAATTTTAATGGTGTAGATTATTAAAACTGGGGTCATCTTGGAAATTACAAGATATATATAACCATATAATACCATCATGTCGCATATTTGTACAGCAATGCAAGAAATTTTTTTAAAAAAATCTTGTCAATGTCTGTGTAAGCGTGACCAAATCATTGGTCTTCTTACCCTGCAACCAGCGTTTCAATTAAAATTATGATGGTATGCCCAAGCATATACTCTGTATTTTTTCCTAGACATTTCTAATCCAGAAATTTCTGCTTTCACTGCTTCCACATCAGATAGGCCTGAAATTAGACTCTGAGAGGGATGACGCACATCCATTACTAGGGTAGATGCAGTGGCTGCCCCCTCTCCCCAAATAAATAACCTTTGGAACAGCTCTACCTTCACCACATGCATAAAGGAATTCTGACTACTGCTGAGCTCATGCTGAATATCCAGAAGCATGATGTGAGCCCACCACAGCCAGACTGCCAGGCTCTTATGTGACCAGGGATGAAAATGAGCAGCAACACTCTCAAGTCTGCTGAGATATCTTTATTAGTCTCTCTTATGTAAAACATTTCCCTCTAAGATTTACACATGCCCAGTGATCCTTATATATAATGATAAGGAAAATTCACAGGTTTTCTATGAGAATATTTTCTGTTTTCCTCTCAATAACATTCAAACCACAAGGTAAACATGTTTAGGAATATATTGATGACCTTCTTTTAACCGACAGCAAAACACACAAACCCATCATAGGTTTGCTGAACTCAAAATAACCTGAGCCACTTGAGTACCATTTTCAGTATCCTGCTCAATTTATTACTTGGATGCCTTCCTTGTGGTTCACACCCTGCCCTAGTTCATTAATTAATAGTACTTGAAAATTAAAAATGCAGACATTTTAAACTCCAGATTCCAGCAACAATTACTTTAGATGTCCATTGTTGAAGATTTCAATTACATCTTAAAGTTAATCTGAACATCAGGCAAATGACAGCTTCACCAGGTATTCAAGTGATAGATTATTAGGACATCTGATTTTCTCGAGTCATCAAGGTGCTAGGATCATGAGTTTCTATTTATACTGTTACCAAAACACCAGGGGTTCAGTCTAGGACCTGCTGCTCACTGCACTGCAAGTCAGTCTCTGAGACTTGATTATTGCCAAGGCAAAAGGCTTTAATCGGGTGCTGCAGCTGAGGAGATGGATGATCAGTCTCAAATCCATCTCCCTGGTCAAGTAAAATTAGGGGTCTATATAGCAAGAAAGAAATGTAGCAATGCATAAGAAAGTAGAAACAAGGGAGAGGTAAGAAAGCAATCATGATGAATGAGCGAGCTGGCATCTGATTGTCTGGAGGTGTGATCTGGTGAGTTTTAGTTCTTAATACTGTTTTTGAGAGGCCTGAATGTGTCTCCTGAAGAAGGGACTCAGATAAAACAAATGTAAGTTTCTATCAGAAGGTCAATTTCTGTTTATCCAAAACACTATCTATGGGACTGTTGGGTATATTTCAATATCACATATTTATACAAATAAGAATTCTCAACATTAACATTATTTAAATCAAAATTAAGAAATATGTTGCAGAAAGGACCATGACTAAAACTGCATCTTTTTAAGTTAAACCACTGTGGTTGTATTGCAGTAAAATGCTATATGGTCATTTTTAATTTATGTTGCTAATTTTACTGTTATTGATTTTATATTTTGTTTGTATTAAATCCAAATTTCTTCGTATAGTTACATAAATTATTTTTAATATTAGGGATCTATTGCAATATTTACTTTGAATATGCTTAAGTAATAATGTAATAAAAATAATTTGTGTCAAGGGAATATTCAGGTCTAGCAGAATTCATTTTATTTAAGAGTAAAAGGTATTACATTTAAGAAACATTGTATTAAATGAAAGCAAATATCTCACTTGGATATCTTCAGTCTAACTGTAGCACCTTATGTGTTGTGACTTTATTGTCCATTCTCCACCTGAAACCAAATTTTTCAGCTTTTTCCAGGCTTCTTAATTTTCATATTAGTGTTCTCAATTTTGGCTACACATTGTAATCATTTAAGGAATTATTAAAAGTTTATGATGCCTGGATCCTACCCCCAAGAGATTCTGATTTAATTGGTCTTGGAAGCCTGCGTGTCAGGATTTGGGAACAATTCCCTAGGAGATTCTAATGTGCAGCTGAGGTTGAGAACTGTTGCACTGTTCTGAAAGACTAGAAACATAGCATCTTTAAAGCTCATCCAGAAAATCTGAAAGCGCCCCTGTAGCCCATCCACACCACAAGAAGTGTTCCCTTATAGAGCAGACATTTTTATAAAAGGCATCATCTCAGACTATATTCACCAGCTGGGAGCCACATGCTCCATAATGACATCTCTGCTTAGTGGTGCACATCACTGGTAATTAAGCGGAGAGGAAGTTGGAGTCACAAACGTGATATAGACAAAATTGCTCCTCTCCAGCTGAAGTTATTGCCAGAGTCCAGTTCCATAACTGCCAGTGTCAACCTGATATACAAATCACAGCTTGTGCTCAGTTTCTTACCAAGAGTGACTCTCTCCTCCCCCAAGCCAGTGCTCTACTCTATGAAGATAAATTCTGCCTGCAGTTTTTAAAATCCCAAATTTAATTCTGATGGTTCTAAATGAAGTCATTATATTGTTTATTTGTTGTCAACACTGTCCAAATTTAGAAAGATTTGAAATAAAACTTCAAAAGGATAAAAATATCAATGATGGAATCTACAGGCTTTACTAAAAGAAATGATGTATGACTCTTGCCAAAATTCACAAGACTCATTATCTAAGCCAGTCCTCCACTGCTATGTGATGACTTGACTCTGATATAGGAATCAGAAATGGGCCTCTCCTGATGCCATCAAGCTACTCTATAGATGTTAAAACTAAGCCTCTTATGAAAGAAATTATGTTCCTAAAATAATTCATGGATGTTCAAAAAGCTTTTTGAAAAGCAAAAAGGAGTATAATTCTGATTTTATATTATTTAAACAATATAATGTTTTTATTTAAAATCTTTATTGTATAATTTAAATACATAACCAATAGAGAAATCTTTGCATTAGATAGATAAATTCAAACTCCCTTTGACAACCTACAAATGTGTCCTTACACAAATTTTTTAAAGTCAAATTTAATATTTTAATTGTTAAAAGTTGTTTTGGGAAACTTCTGGTAAGATGGCAGATAATAGCAAATACTCCATTCTAACACAATGTAAATATCAATAAAATAATCTATGTGTCCTATCTAAACATTATCTTGGTTGTTTGACATATTTTTAATAATAGCTTTATTGAAATATCATTGTTTTTGTGTTTGTTTCAAATATTGAATAGTGTATACTAAAAAAATTATAAAGAAAACTTTAAAAAATTGTAAAAGGAGATGAGTTATTTCAAAGATAAAGGAGGAATCAGTATTACTTGAGAAAATTTCAATAATATTGAAATAATAAATCTATAGGAATCAAAAGTGAAATTTGGAAAATGCAGAATCCCACTCAGACCTTAAAGATGCTATTCAGTCATCGAAGAAGAACATAAACATTACATATTGCAATTTTTTTTGTATTACTCTCTGTTAAGAACATTGTTGGCTGGGCGCAGTGGCTCACACCTGTAATCCCAGCACTTTGGGAGGCCGAGGCAGTAGGATCACCTGACGGGAGGTGTTTGAGACCAGCCTGGCCAACATAGTGAAACCCCATCTCTACTAAAAATACAAAAATTAGCCAGGCATGGTAGTGCACACCTGTAATCCCAACTACCACTCAGGAAGCTGAGGTGGGATAATCGCCTGAACCCAGGAGGCGGAGGTTGCAGTGAGCCAGATGGTACCACTGTACTCCAACCTGGGTGACTGAGCAGAAAGAGACTCCGTCCCTCCACACCCACAAGAAAAAATAAAAAAGTAAAAAAATTGTTGAGGGCAATTTAAAAATAGAATCTGTATTGAATTATTATGAGCAGAATATAAAATCAGGTAATCGCTCTAGAGCATGAAAACATTATTTAAAAATCGAAGTGAATAGAAAAGGAAGATCTAGAGATCCTAGCTTAGAGATTTATTCTGACAGCTCGAAATGGTAGAGAGTATATGATGCTGAATCAATCAATGTGATATATAGAAACTTTTCAGAACTGAATTTAAATAATGGCCTTTTATCTTTTTCTGTTTTAAGAAGCCTTAAATCTACCAGGATGAAAGAATTAGAGAAAAGAGATAAAATTAAGTTTTAGAAGATGGAAAACACAAGGTAAATGGAAGACCTTAAGGCTGAATCGTAAACCAGAAGAGCAAGCCAATCCACAGAGCAAAACCTAGGAAAAGCTCCGAAACTGATGGAATCAGTTACCTTTGTAAGTGAATTCAATTGACTGCCTAAAATTATATATAAGAAGCATTCAACTTGGAATGCCACTTTCACTTAAGATCCAGAAAACTGTAGGTGAGTTTCATCTCGTTCTAATAACAAGAAAAAGAGGAATCTATAAAATCCAAAACCATCTTCAACCTATTATAGGACTCACTTTGCAAGGCAACTAGCGACCTAAATTCCAAGTCATGAGTATCTCCTGTAAGGAGAAATGGAATATATGGACTCTTTTACCTATGGAGATTAATGCCATATAAGTAAGAATAAAGAAACAGAAATTTTAACAAAACCTTAAAGGGCAAATGTAAGAAAACCTTAAAAGGCAAATGTACTCTATCATGGCAGTTTAGAATGAATGAGAGGACTAATAAAAGGAATGTCTGCATTCACCACCTTTTTTTCCCATGGATCTCCATTGGGAGCTCATAAGAAAGACTAGGAATGGGGCAGAATACCTGAAAGCCAGGCTTGGTGGCCAGAAAACACTTCAGAACTTCTCTTTTAAGAAAAACAAGACATAATCTACATAAATCCCTAAGAAGAAAAGGCATGTGGGTGTTGGACCAAGATTTCATCATTCCTTTCTTTGTTCTTGATAGAACAGTAGAAAAAAAAAAATCAGTTCCTGGCTAACACAGTGAAACCCCATCTCTACTAAAAAGAAAAAAAAAATTAGCTGGACACAGTGGCAGGCGCCTGTAGTCCCAACTACTTGGGAGGCTGAGGCAGAAGAATGGCGTGAACCCAGGAGGTGGAGCTTGCAGTGAGCCGAGATTGCACCACTGCACTCCAGCCTGGGCGACAGAACGAGACTCCATCTCAAAAAAAAAAAGTAAGGATTATAGAAGACCTGAACAATGTTGCGACCAATTTGACCTAACTGACCTTTGCAGACCACTCAACGATGCAGAATATACATTCTTTTCAGGAGTGCTAGGATCACTCACCAAAATAGACCATATGGTTTAGTCCAAACAATATAATTTAAACAAAATAGGCCATAGAGACTAATTTAACCAATCATAAACTAGTTTCAAAGGATACAAAGAATACAAAGTATTTTTCTGGCATGATGGATGCTTAATAGATATTTGAAATAATTTAATAGATATTTGGAAAATTCCTAACATTTGGAAATTATACTACATGCTTTGAAATAACCCATAGGTCAAATAAAAAACCATAAGAAAAAATAGTAAATAATTTCTAATTTCTGGTTTAAAATGAAAAGACAGCCTTCCATTTCCAAAATGACAATATAAAAGCAAGCTGGTGTTACTCTTCCCCCACAGAAGAACAAAAGAAATATACAGCACCGATATTATAACCAGCAATATCCCAAACTTAAATATGAGAATGAGATAGTTCCTAAAGTCACAGAGAAGTGAAACAATTCCAAATAGATAGTAAGAGAATCAGACTTCCATATCCATGATGCCCCTCCTGGCAATCAGCCCAGCACCAAGTGCATGGAAAATTTCCAGAGTCCTCACCATCTGAGTTTACCAGCAGGAGACCTGTCCCTGTATCAACCCATAGGAAGCATCAGAAGTGTCTGAAGGGAGAAATATCCCTGAGGACAGCCAGAGACAAAGCAGGGAGGACTACCATCCCCAGTTCAGGGAATTCTTCTCCATAGCTCAGCCATAGGAGATGCCAAATCACAGTGACTGTTCAGCAGCAGTATGCTATAGGAAATTTGTTCCATAGCTCTCTGGGCACAAAACCCTAGCCAGCCCTTTCATACTACCAGGATATTCCCTTTGAGACCTCCTATATTCAGGATGGACCATACTCTAATAATTTACTAGAACCAAAGAAAATCTAGGCTTAGGGTATCAGCTACTGCCTAAAAGGAGGAAGCAATCTAGTTGAAAAATTAAAAAGACAGAAAATCAACAGGCAAATTACAAAGAATCTCTATACAAACATATCCAATTAAAGGCAAAATAAGCCAGACAACATGGTCTGAAATAAATAATCCTTCAATGCAAGTACATAGTCCAGTATCCACAGGAAACAGTAGCAAACAGGGAAACTTGACCCCCTCAAATGGATAAAGGAACCAGTGACTAACCCTAATGAAATGACAACAAATGAACTCTCAACCAAAAATTCAAAACAGCAGTTTTAAGGAAACTCAACAATCTTTAAGAAAACAGAAAAAAGCAATTCAGAAATTTATCAGAGAAATTTAACAAAGATACTGAAATAATTTTTTAAAAATCAAATAGAATCTTGGAACCAAAAAACACATTTACCGAACTGAAGAGTTCATTAGAGGCCCTCAGCAGAACGGATCAAGCAGAGGAAAGAATCAGTGGGCTCCAAGATAAGCTATTTAAAAATACACCGTTGGAGGAAAAAGAACAAAAAGAGAATAAAAATAAATGAAGATCACCTAGAAAATATAGATAATTATCTCAAAAGACCAAATTCAAGAATTCTTGGTATTCAAGAGGGAGTTTAGGAAGAGCAAGGAGTAGAAAGAAATAATAACAGATATAATAAAAAATAAGAGAAATAATAATGGAAAATTTTCCAAAACTTGAAAAGAGATAAATATCCAGGTACAGGAAGGTCAGAGAATACCAAAGAGATTCAACCCAAATAAGACTACCCCAAAGCATACCATCAAGGACAACAAGAGGATTCTAAAAGCAGCAATAAAAATGAAACAACATTTTAAAGAGCTCGAATTCATCTGGCAACAGACTTCTCAATGGAAATCATACAGGCCAGAAAGAAATGGGATAACATTTTTTAAATATCCAAGAATACTGTATCTAGCAAAGTTATCCTTCAAATATGAAGGCATGATAAAGTCCTTCTAGACAAACCAAAGCTGAGATAATTCACCACCATCAGACCCATCACACTGGAAATGCTAATAACTCTTTAATCTGAGAGGAAGAACCACCAATGTGCAAAAAGAAAACATTTAAATGCAAAAAATCCACTGGGAAAATTAAGCATGTGGACAAACTGAGACTACTCTAATACTGTAATTGTGATGTTCAATCCACTCATAACTCTAGTATGAAGTCCAAAAGACAAGTCTATCAAAGACAATACTTACAGAACCTGTTAAGAGAAGGTAATATAAAAATACATAAATTGTGAAAATGAAACCAAAATGAGGAGGCAAGGAGATGGAATTAAAGAGTAGAAATCTGAAAAACGTTGTGTTTATTTCTGTTCTTTCCTTTGTGATCAAAGTTAAGTTTTCATCCCTTTAAAACAACTTGTTACATCTATAAGATGTTTTCTGTAAGCCTCACGGTGAGACCACAATAATAATGGTGGCCTATAAAGGATTCACTAAAAATAAAAGGGAACAGATTAAAACATGTTACTAGAGAAAAATCAGCCACAAAGGAAGACAGTAAGAAAGGAACAGAGAAGTTCAGTAAACAACCAGAAAGCAAGCAACACAATGGTAGTAATAAGTCCTTACTTATCAATAACAATGAATGTAAATGAACTCAGTTATCCAATTAAAAGGCATAGAGTTGCTGAATGGATAAAGAAACGAGACCCAACTATATGCTATCTATCAGAAAGCCAGTTCACCTCTAGAGATACAGACTGAAAATGAAGGGGTTTCCATGGAGCTGGTAACCAAAAAAGAGCAGGAACAACTATACTTGTATCAGGAAATGGACTACAAATTAAAGACTAAAAAGACAAGATCACTACATAATGATAAAGGGTTCAATTTAGCAAGAATATGTAACAATTAATAAGTATCTGTGCACCCAACACTAGAGATCCCAGGTATATAAAGCAAATATTAATAGATCTAACAAGAGAGATAAATTTCAATACAATAATAGCAGGAGATTACAACACCCCATTCTCAGTATGGATAGACCATCCAGACAGGAAATAGACAAGGAAACATCAGCGTTAAACAACACACTAGACCAAATAGATCTGACATTTATAGAACATTTAATCCACCTGCTGCAAAATATGCATTCTTTTCATCAGCACATATAAAATTCTCCAGAACAGACAATATATTGAGCCACACAAGTCTCAGCAAATTCAAAAAAATAGAAATCATACTAGGTATCTTTTCTGAACACAATAGAATAAAACTGGAAATTAATAATAAGGAAAACCTCAGGAAATACACAAGCACATGGAAATTAAACAACATGCTCTTGAATGACCATTAGGTCACTGAATAAATTCAGAACAAAACTTTAGAATTTTTAAAAACAGATTAAAATGGAAACACAAACCAGAATCTATGGGATACAACAAACGCAGTACTAAAAGAGATGTTTGTGACAATAAGTATGCATGTCAGAAAAGTAGAAAGGCTTCAAATAAATAATTTAGTGATACATCTCAAGGAATTAAAAGAAGAATGAATCAAACCCAAAATTAGTTGAAGGAAATACAAATATGAGCAAAAATAAATACATTTGAAACTAAACAACATAGATGATCAACAAAATGAAAAGTACTGAAACTAAAAAAGTAATGTAATTTTTATATCAACAGCCTGAAAAAAATGATATGATCTCCTTAGATGCAGAGAAAGCAAAGTTCAACACCCATCTATAATTTAAGAAAAACAGAAACAAATGAAAAATTCTTTTAGCAAACTAGAAGAAAGAAAATTGCTCAATCTGATTAAGGATAGCTTCACAAATCTGTAGCTAATATCAGACATAATGGTGAAACACTAAATTCTTTCCCCCAAACATCAATAAAAAAGCAAGAATGTCTGTACTGATGACATGTATTTGACATTGTGCTAGTGCAGTACTAGCCACTGCAACAACATATATTAAAAAATAAATAAAAGGCATACAAATTGCAAAGGAAAAAATTAAAGTTTTCTTTATTCACAGATTTGATTGTCCACCTGGCAGGTCCCCAAAGAACTACAAAAGGCATTTGACCTTGAATATGACAACACCACAGAATAAGTAAAAGGTCAAATATAAAATCAAAAGTACTTTTATATTCTAGGAAAAAACAATTGTAGTGACATGATCCAGTTGGGATAAAAAAAAAAAAAAAAACCCACTGGTTAACTGTGAATCATGGCAGGTGATGGCATACTCAGTAAAAGGCCATTTAGGAAAATTCAGTATTCCAGCAGGTGATAATGATCAGTTGGCCTGGAGTGATGATGGAGGTGGAGAGTTGATTGATTCCAGAAATGTTTAAGAAGTAAAATCAATGGGATCAGCAATGGATTATTCATGGGAGAAAAGAGAGGTGTTAAGGATCACCATTGTTCCTGACTTTTGTAAATGAGTGGAAGATGGTGCAGTTCATTGAGGAAGAAAATTCTACAAACAACAACAACAAAAACAGATTGGAAACAAAGGTCATATGTTTAGTTTCAGATACAAACAGCCCAAGGTACCTTTGAGACTCTAAGAGAAATCAGATATGCCACTCAGAAGACTTGACTTAAAGACATCTGCACCTACTTAAAAACTAGTCAGGGAGTGTTTTACTTCCAATTACGTGGTCAGTTTTCATGAGGGGCTTAAAACCTAGATGATGAATTCATAGGTACAGCAAACCACCATGGCCAGATATACCTATGCAACAAACATGTGCACATTCTGCACATATATCTCGAAACTTAAGTAAATTTGTTTTAAAAAATGAAACAATATTTAAAAAACACTAGTTGGGGTTCAAATCACCTAGGTAGAAGTTTAAAATAGAAAGAGAATAAAACCTGGGATTAACCTTCCAAGAAACCAGCACTTAAAGGCTGGGTGAGAAGGATAAAATTGAGGAAGAAGAAAAAGAATAGTTAGCAAGATAGGGAACAAAGACATTATTTGTCTTCGATGCTAAGAGAAGAGTCATCAAAAAGTGCTTATTCTGAAAAACAGGCTCCAAAAATTCCTATGCAATGTGATGAATTAAGATTTAATTCAAAAATAGGAGCAATTAGTGAGGAATAAAGTTGGGTAAGCAAAGAGGGATGAATACGTGAAAGTAATTTTTTAAATCAGAGATAAAATCATGCAGATTGTGTTTTCAAAAGAATTTTAGATTCGGTTTAATGCCTTTACTTCTTGCCCTAAATTCTACTTTGTCCTGAAATAATTTTATTAATGCTACTTTATTTTCTCCCAATTATCATCAACTTACAATTTTTAAATCTTCTCTTCAAGTCTTTCTTTCGTAGTCTCTTTTGTTGCTATAGTTGTAACTGCAGAAAATGTTTTGAATAAGCAAAGGAATGGTTTTGAGGAGAAATAAAAGCCCTTGTTTTGATAATTAGATAAATATAGAAGACATTAAACAAAACGTTTGCCGTGATCATCTCTGGGTGTTTGAATTTCATATGGATTTTATACCCCTCTGTATTAACTGAATACTTTAAGATAAATGTGTATTACTTTTTATATTTTAAAATATGTCATAAAGAATTTTTTTTAAGGAGAAACCATTTTCCAGCTACTCTTGTTCATTGGTTTACCCTTTTTGAGTTGTCACAGTGTTTTTCTCTTTTTCTACTGGATTGTTCTTTTTCAGACTTATCTAAAGCACTCTATATATTAGGCTTGATATCTTTATATATTGTGTTTATTGCCTCTTTTCTGTTATACATATTTATATTTTATCCCAGTTTATCATTTTGTTTTAATTTTATTCATATCAGTGGCCATATAAAAGTTTTAATGTGTATGGAGAAAAATCTGTCAATTCTTTCCTGTGTGTCTTGTTGGTACAGATCAAATATTTTAATAGTGAAAATAAGGGTAATAAATTCATGGCATTAGATATTTGCATAAATTGTGACACATCTATGAACATACAGCAAACAAAAATTTAGCAACATTTAAAAGATTTACAATTCCTCAAGAAATAGAGTAACTGCAAACATTATGACTCCATCTTTTTACTATATAAACACACAGGAAATGAGGACTGAAAATGGATAGTTATCTTTGTGCAGTACAATTACAGATGATATATTCTTTATGCTTTTTTATATTTTTCAGCTTTGTTTCCTGCAATGTACAGAAAAAAATGGCTTTTATAGGAAAAAAAGTCTTCAAAAGTCATTTTAAAAATAGAAGGACATATATGCAAGTGATCATAATGATATACAAGATTAAGTGCGGATGTGGGGATTAAGGGAAAGAGGCTATTTAGGATGTTTCTAACATTTTGAGTCTGGATACCTAAAAGTGTGTCCTTGACAAATAAAAGATATGGGAGGAGATTAAAATGAGGAAAAATTGAAGAGTTCTGCCTTGCAAATGTTGAGTTTCTGCTGACAGTGCATTGTCCATGTATGAGTCATTTGAAAATGTGGAACTGGAATTCAAGATGAGAGATACAGATGTAAAAGTCATAGGAAAATTAGCGAAACATGAGCATTTTCAGAATAGGTAATTCCACAAGGAGATCTATCCAGAGAAGGAATTTGAGGCCGAATCCTTAAGAAACAGTAATGTTCAAGGGAAACAAAGAGCATCTTCTATGGTCTGAATGCATCCCCACAAAATTCATGTTAAAAGTTATTTGCCAATGTGATGATATTAAGATGTAGGGCCTCTGGGAGCTGATTAGTTTATGAGGGTGGAACCATTGTGAATGGATTAGTGCCCCTATAAAAGGATTCAAGGAAACTAGCTAGGCCCGTCTCCCTTTCTGTCCCTTCTGCCATGTGAGGACATAGCATTAGTCCCTGCTGAAGGATGCAGCAACACAATGCCAGTTTGGAAGCAAAGCCCAGGCCCTCACCAGACTCAACCTGCCAGCACCTTTATTTTGGACTTCCCAGCCTCCAGAACCATAAGAAATAAATTTGTTGTTTATAAACTACCCAGTTTCTGGTATCTTGTGATACCAGCACAAACAGACTAAGACAGTACCTGACAAAGGGAGCAGGAGAGACCAGAGCTGATGAAAGAGAACCTGAATGACACAGACCTGAATTACCCATCTTGTGGATGATGATGAAGGTAAGAAGAAGATCTCAAGAAGGAAAGAAGGGAGCACATAAACATGCTGCTATGGTTAATAATATTTAATTTCTGCTTTCATACTTCTAAGTAGGAATTCAAATGGCAAAGTGCCCTATCATCTTTCACCCTAACCCTAAAAGTCCCCAATATAGACTTTTTATCCTCCTCCCACCTTCAAAACCTACAACCAAGATATATATATTTTCCAAATTAAGAATAACAGGGGAGTGCTTGGGGATGGAAATCAGGGAGTTGGATAATTAGGTGGTGCTGGGGCAATAAAATTCTATGTTTAGAGAGGGGAAAGAGCAACATTTGCTCTTGTCTCCTGGCACCTCAACAGGAAGAGCTGGATTTCTCAACAACCTTGGCCCGATTCTATGAAGACATGAACTAATAAGGAAAAGTGTCTAAGTAATGGCAGGAAATGACCCAGTTGCCCATTACTTAGAAAAGTATGGAAGATAAGAAGGTCTGTTCTTTGAAGACCCATGTCAGGGTAAAGACATCTGAAAGTCCTTTCATGAGTCTTTAGTGGAAGAAAAGAGAATCACTTCCTCCTTGCCAAGAGCATTCCTTAACAGGAATACCAGGCATTGCTGAGCAGTTCTGAATGGAGTGCCAAGCCCCATGCCACTCCAAGGGCTGTGTCTGAGTGACTGGTAGTAAATGCCGTAAGGTCAAGGACAAGCAAGGGAATGCTTCTCTTGTCGACACAGATATCTGGATGTTTTGGTTTTGTTTTTTGTTGTTGTCATTTTCTCACCCATTACAGATGAAGAGGAAGGACAAGGACTTTTTTTAGGAAGTTAGGGAAGGATCAAGCTTTCTGAAGGAGAAAAAGATGGAGTCAAAAAATTTGAAAACTTTTTTTTTAAATATTAGTTACAGAACTAAAGAAGAATATAGATCCAGAACTGAAAACAAATTTTAACATTTTACAAATGATATTTATGAAGGAAAAGTTGTTTTACAAATAAATATGTACCTGCGCCAAGATGACATAACAGACCATTGTCTGATTGGATATATTGTTAATTTTTCTGAAGACAGAGCAAAGGAGTCAAAGGTCAACCCCTTTGATATCACTTAAGCTAAACTGAAGGTAAAGCAAAAAAAAAAAAAAAAAAAAACACCTCAGGATAATAATTGGAGAAACAGCTTCCTTAGGAAAGAAGAGCTCATGCATTTTTCTCTTAAATCCAAAATGAAAAACCAATATTAAAAATGGACAGAAATTTGATTTGTTTAAAACCAGAGTTGCTCTTGGAAACAAGTAACAAGGACAGTTTGTTCATTGCAGTAGACCTAATAAATTTAAGGCACCAAATGTGTAATTGGAAGTTTGTTATCATTTGGAAAGATCTTTCTTTTAAAAGCACAGGCGCCCACCAGCAGTAGGTTGGTGTCAAGCAAATAGCCAAGCCAAATAGCGGTGACTTACTGTTTGGCTTGCAGGTAATTGGGGCCATGAAACCATTTTTCACAGAAGTCCAAACCCTGTGAGGGATGCCTGGGAGGAGGGAATAGAGCAGGGGAGGCTGGAAGGGAGGTGGTGGGGGTCATAATGAACCAGGAAAGAACACCAGTACACGTATTGGGATTAGGGATAGAGAAGTTTTACAACTTTTGAACCTAAAAAAGACAAATATTTCTTAAGCAGACATTGATACGGGAGATGATTTACAATAATAATAGATAATATTTATTAATTGCTTGGTGTGTACCAGATAGCATGCTAAGCACTTTAAATTTCATATTTAGTTCTCAAAACAACTCAGTTTTATTGATGAAAGTTCTGATTCTCAGTAAGATCAAATAATTTGCCCACATCATGTAACTAGACACAGAGCCAACAATTAAACCCACATCTGCCTGATTTCAATATCACACTTATTAACCCCCCACCCCCTGCCTCTTCCCTAACACAGGCTAAATGAAATGGAAAGGTTTTGTTTGTCTCAATTTTATTTATAGCGAGAGCTGCCTCCTTATCCCTCTTCCTTCTGGAATTCACCAAGAAGAGGATTCAGTAAAAAGAGCCAAGGCAAGCTCCTGTGGCTAAGGAAGAGGCAGTGTGAGTTTCTTCTTTTGAGTCATGCTTATGTTGTTGGTGTTTCTCATAGTGGATTGTTTAAAGCAAAAACAGGTAGGTGTGTTTCAGGATGTGTAGTTTCAATCAACACTCTTAAAGCAAGCAAAGGAAGACATTGTAAATCAAGCAGACCTGCAGATGGTCCTGTGGTAAGAAGCTTCAGGGTCATCAGCTAATGCTCAATGAATCTCCGTGTCTCACCACCCTCCTGACCACCAAACACATCACCGTGCTCCTGTGGTAGTTCAATTTCTCCTTTGATGGCTGCAGAGAGAGGTTGAAAAAAATATCCCACAAAAGTCTTTCTTCTTCTCTGTTCCTTCATCTCCAAGAGGAGACTGAAATCAAGGAAGAAATCCTTGTAGTAGAAATCAACATAGTACCATATGCAGAGAGTTTCTGTGTCTATGAAAAATGGAAAGATAAGCCCTACACACTTGTCCCCCTACCCATGTCCTGGAGACAGACTGTGGGCCCTGCTGTAGCTCCTGTCCAGCAGCCCCTCCACCTGGTGCTCTCCACCAGGGCTCCAGTAACTCCTCCCTCCCTTTTCCCCTTCAGGTGGCAGAGAAGATGCTCCCCACCTTGAAGGCTACCTATGGCTTCCCTGCACTCTGCCCACAACTTTGATCATAATTGCTTAATTAAACTCTTTTTATGTTATTCATTTTTAGGGTGCTGTTTCTTGACAATATCCTGACAGATTCCATCTTATATAACATTAAAAACTGAAAAACTACATACCCAGAGGAAATGAAATCAGTACCCTGTAGAGATATCTACACTCCCACATTCACTGCAGCATTATTCACATAGCTAAGATATAGAAACAACCTAAGTTCCATTGAGGGATGAATGGATCAAGAAATTGTGGTACATATATACACTGGAATATTATTCAGTCTTTAAAAAGATGGAAATCTGCCTTTTGTGACATGGATGAATCTAGAAGTCATTATGCCTAAGTGAAACAAGCCAGGCACAGAAACAAGAATAGTGTATTATTTCACTGTGGAATCTAAAACAAACATCAAATATGTAGAAACAGCCAAAAGCAGTGGCTCACACGTGTAATTCCAGCTACTCAGGAGAATGAGGCAGGAGGACTATTTGAGGTCAGGCACTGGAGACCAGCCTGGGCAACATAGAAAACCCTGTATCTTTAAAAAAATGAAAAAAAAAAAAATCAGTAGGGCAGGGTGGTGCATACACCTGTAGTCCCCACTGCTTGGGAGCTTAGGCACTCAAGGCTGTGGGGAGCTATGATGATCGTGCCATTGCACTTCAGCCTGGGCAACACAGCAAGACCCCATCTCTTGGGAAAAAAACAGAAACAGAGAGAACTAGAACAGGGAGGGAGATTAAGTCTAGGGAGCTCATGTACAGCATGAGGACTGTAGTTCATAATAAACCAGATGAATTAAACAACTGAGGAGGGGGTAAGAATGTTGTTAGGATAAAAAAGGGCAAGGAAAAGACAATATTAGCATGTGTACGACCTACAAAGTTGTGAATTTCCAAGTCAGCTTATATATAGTCATCCCTCTGCATCTGCAGGCGATCATTCCAGGCAACCCCCTACCTTTGCCCCCACCTCCAATACCAAAATCAGTGGATACTCAAGTCTCTGGTTTAAAATGGTGTAGTATTTGCATATAACCTAGGCATATCTTTATGCACACATTAAATCATTTCTAGATTATGCTATGTAAATAGCTGTCACCCTGTGTTGGTTTAGTTGTATTATGTTTATTGTGCTATTTTTGTTTTTTTCAAATATTTCCAAGCTGCAATTGCTTAAATCCAGAGATGTGAAACATGCAAATACAGAAGGCTGACTATATTGTGTAGTATGTTGGAAATCAGCTAAGATAATAGCTTTTAGGTGACCCCATCTCAAAAAGTAACAATGGAAGATGATGGATAGGATAATTTGCTTGACTGTAGTAAACACTTCACTGTGTATATCACAACATGATGTTGGACGCCTTCAATATATACAATGAAACAAGAAATTTGATACCAGGGAAGTACTGTGGAGATCCTTCCTCACCTTCATTGAAACCCCCCTCATGCTCTGTCCTTTCTCCCTCAGATTCCACATGCTGTACACTTCATATGCACATCGTTGTTTTCTGCTGTCACCTCTGTGGCTCTTGATTCATATGATGAAGCCCTGCCTCTCCATCCTCCACCCGCTTCTACCCCTCCATGCTACCTCCACCTTTCACTCCCAGAACTGCCTGTGTCACCATCTGCATGGATTCTTTTCACTTCTCTGCCAGCTTCAAGGTGTTGCCTTGTAAGGTATTTTATTCTGCCAGAACCTCCAAAGGATATCATTTGCCTCCTTGCACCACCAAGTCATGATGATCCCACTCTTAAAAGTCCAAATAGGCCAGGCACAGTGGCTCATGCCTGTAATCCCAACACTTTGGGAGGCTGAGGTGGGCAGATCACAAGGTCAGGAGACTGAGACCAGCCTGGTCAACGTGGTGAAACCCTGTCTCCATTAAAAATACAAAAAAAAAAAAAAAAAAAAATTAGCTGGGTGTACTGGCAGGCGCCTGTAATCCCAGCTACTCAGGAGGCTGAGGCAGGAGAACTGTTTGAACCCAGGAGGCGGAGATTGCAGTGAGCTGAGATCGCACCATTGCCCTCCAGCATAGGTGACAAGGCAAGACTCCGTGTAAAAAAAAAAAAAAAAAAAAAAAAATTCCAAATAACATTCTACTTCACTTGCAAATCGTGCATTACAGAATCAAAATCTGTAAAACAGTAGATCCTTTCACACTACTAACCTCAACACAACCAAATTGTCTTCTCCAGCTCTTCATGCCTATTCCAGATTTGTACTCTGAATATATATTCGAGTCCATTTGCTTATTACCTATAGACACAGTTACTTGTTCTTTGGATAGCTGTGCCTTCTTTACAAGGCACATTGTCATTGATAACGGGCGCTTGGTGTTTGTTTCTGGGACTGCTAGTTAAAGTAGAGGGCAATGCATAGGCCTGGATTCTCTCTCTCATCTCATTCTGTTATTAAAAGTGAGTCCCTAAGAGTTTGTCTCACTAGGTTCAATTTTCAGCACACAGGTTATTCAAATGCTCATTCTACATTGAAATCAGCATGGAATGTGTAATAACAGGAAAGAGAAATATACAGACTCTCTGTGCTTGGCATGGTAATGTGTCATGTGGCTTGAAAAGGTATGTCTGGGAGTATCATATGGCTGTTACTCAGTCTGGACACAGAAGAGCTTTGTATGGCATCCCTCACTGTCCAGCCCCAAATAACAGATACTCAGCTGAGCTGGCTCACATGGACTGTGAGAAGTTTCAATCTACTTCATGAAATATTTTTTCAACTGCAAAATATTCGTTTTTGTCCAAAAGAAAAAAATTCAATCACTTCTTTATTTTTACTCCCAATCCAAGATCATGTTTTAATCTTTTGATTCAGAGGACCCAGGATTACACCTTAAATAAAATAACTCATCTTTGTTAATTTTCAAAGCATGATTGCTTGGAGTGTTCTCTTTTAAATATATTCTCATGTCATAATTAATTCCCATTAATTAAATGCTTGTAAATGCTACAACAACCCCATGAAGGAGGTACTATTTTTCAAATGTCAAAAAACAAGGCTTAGGATGTTGAAGAAACTTGCCCACATTCACACAGTTAATATGTAAGGATCTTGAATTCAAATTCAGGGCTATCTAATTTCAGATACTGATAGAGTTTGGCTCTGTGTCCCCACCCAAATCTCAACTTGGATTGTAATAATCTCCCATGTCAAGGGTGGGACCATGTGGAGATAATTGAATCATGGGGCCAGTTTCCACCATGATGTTCCCAAGATAGTGAACTCTCACAAGATCTGATGGTTTTATAAGGGTCTTCCTTCTCTTGGCCCTCGTTCTCTCTCCTGCTGCACTGTGAAGAGGTGCCTTCTGCCGTGATTGTAAGTTTCCTGAGGCCTCCCCAGCCATGCAGAACTGAGTCAATTAAACCTCTTTCCTTTATAAATTACCCAGTCTCAGGTGTTTCTTCATAGGAGTGTAAAAATGGACTAATATAGGTACCAAGATTTTTACCACCATACTACTAGCCTGTTAGAATGGACCAGTGTTGACTGTCTCCAGTGAAAGACAAAACCAAGATGATTTATTCTAGAAGTGTTACTTATGACTCATATTTTTCTAAGTCACCAAGAAAGCTATACCACATAGCAATGGGATGGATTCATGAGCCAAGGACAGTATTCATATCATTTCAGAAGAAGGATAAGCAGAAAATCCTTGGAATAGCTTATGAACCTAGGAGCCAGGAATAGCAAATCTCTTCTTGCTGCTTCATATCAGAGGTGATAGAAAACTGCACTGCCTCTTGGACCATGTACCCCCAGAAGATTGTCAATAAGAATTTTCCATGATAAAGTCAATTTCTGACAATCACAGATTTTTCACCAAATCTCTGATTTGTCAAGCATTACTGAAGAGCTCTTTCAAGTTAAACTGATTTTGGGAAGGGAAGAGGTCATTAAAATCTGTGGGATTAGCTACTTGGAAAATAGCAAGGGCTGGGAGGCTACTACGAAAGAAGCTGGCAACACATGTGATTCTTTGGATCACTGGCCAGGCCTCATGGGTTTTCTTTGCAAAGGACACAGCCATAGCCATGAGAAAAAGAAACCAAACACAACACTCACAACAATTAAGTTGCCCTAAAACTTGGCTTCCTTACTACTGGCACATAGGATCCAGATCTTATCCCATCCCACACCACTCAAAAAAGGATATTTGTTTCCCACAGTTTTACAGCTTGTGAGGTTCTTTTTTCTAAAGACATGAGAGAAATAAATTAAGAGGCTCTACAGTTAACTTAGTTAACTTCCTGTTTTGCACAAATGCAGCTATGTACTTCTCTAAAAAGTCAGCTGGAGCCATTTCACTATGAACTTTATCACTCGGGGAAAGAGCCAAAACAGCTATCAAGTCTTATATCTTCATCCGAGCTATTTATGTCTAGAAGCCAGTTATTTTAAGTGACATCAAATAAACAATTTAACCATGATAAATACTTGGGACACTCAACTCTGTCCCTCTCTTCTCATTAGTATGTGTAATCACACACATGCATTGTATATAAATGACAGTGATTCTTCAGAGCCAAAAAGACCTTGCCCATGGTGTTCTCCGCATGTGACTGTGACTGGATGCTTCAAAGCAGTGCTCTCTTCTCTAGGCATATGTGAGTATCCTGAAGTGATGTGGCCACACTGGGGCCTTTTGAGATTCTGGCTGCCTACCACATTGCTCTAGAGTGGCTGATATTCCTTAGTACCCCACAGTTTAGTCTTTAGGCCATTAATTAGGCTTCAGTTTTGTAGAACTTGTCTACATATATATGTAGCTATGCTGTATGATGCCCCTACTGTATCCATTAACACATCTTTTAGCCTCTCAATACCTATCATGGTAACAGTCCCAAGAAAGAGTGGCTCAAACTTAGAATTTGGGTGGAACCATTCCTGCTATTGCTGATTGAAACAGGAATCATGGCATAAACCAAAGTAATCCTATCTAGGCCTATATATGCTATAAATGTATTAGAGAGGCCTCCAACTCAAAACTGGCTCAAATATGCTGCCATCCCAGCATATTCATATCAAGTAGGCTAAAACCAAATCGCATCCCTTGTTTGGAGAAGTATAAATACTTCAAGTCAGTGGATCACTTGAAATGAGGCTGTTGCAAACAAAGCAGAGTTACTCTGTTGAGTCTTCAGAACCAGAAGGATTGCTTCTGAAGCATTTCTATAATACCACACGTTCCTGAGCTTCTGTGCAGCAATTGCCAGTGGTGAAGCAAACTTACACACATCTCTTTAAAGAGGCTGAGCCATCATCTATTATTTCAATCTCAAAAAAACATTGAGAGGCTTTTAATCTCAAATAAGAAGTAAATATTTTAATTCCATTTTAAAGATGGAAAAACAGGCTCAAAAAGCTTAAGTGACTTTCCCAAAGCCCAAGAGGGAGTAAATGGAAGAGGCTCTATGTGCTGGGGGTAATGTCATGTTCTTCAAAGCCTTGATGCTGTGGGAGTCTCAAAGGCTAACCCTACATAAAAAGAAACAAAGAGGATGAGCAGGAGGGAATTGTGACCAGCCAGGGTTCCCCTCCTGGCCCAGCGCTCCTACACCGGCATCTCCTCCAGGACTGCAACTGTTGAATCCGTCCGGAATGGTTTACCTGCCTATCTTTAATGCATCTAAGCCCAGTTCTTTTAGATTTCCAAGTAATAATCCACGAACTGATAAAGACATCCAGATTGCTGTGATGGAACAGGGAGGCCTCCTTCCTTCTCGGGGCTATCATACTCCTCCAGGAGCGCTGCCCAAAGCTCCGTGTTTGGACTTTTACTCTAATATTGAAGAGTCAGGCATGGCAGAGAGGAAGGCAGTGTGATTGCAGGCTGATGGTGCTGATAATATTTGGGGATCAGTGAGGCCTTCTGGCATGCTTGGAGAGTGTCCTGTATGACTACCTACTTGTGATTAGCTTTGGTTGTTGAGCATACGAACACACTATCATCATCGCCAGACATGTTTTTAATAATAAATAGTGAGGCATTCTCACCAACATTTAAGGTTTGGGGAAAGAAAAACAAGTTCTACAGAGAAAAAAACTTTGAAAGGATGTTTTTGTAGGACAGCCACCTTTGCTGGTTGCTGTCAGCAAGGACAGCTAATAGCAGGACATCTGAACAGCTGGAACAGAGAGTTATCCTGGGATTTGTCCACTGCCCCTGGGAGGAAGAAGGTGATCAATGCACATTCCAAATAATAAAAGATCAGCTGGGAAATAATCCTGGGGCTTTGATAAACTCTACCAGCATCCCATAAATGAGACTAATTAAAAAAAAAATCCATCAAAGAGGCTGGCACACACAGGTCTCTCAACAAATGAGAGCTCTTATTATTTCTTATACACTGATGAAAACAGGAGGAATCTCAGATAGTGATTTATTCATGGGAGCACTTGGTAGATTTCCACTGAATCCCATACATTAGATAAAAACCCAGAAAGAAATAAACCCTAGATAAACATTGGAGGTCCAAGAAAATAAAAGCACTTATCTAAAATGTGATTCCTGCCTCCAGTCACACTAAGACTGTGTCTATTTTTACAGCATTTATCATAATCTGAGATTATCTTCTTTGATCACTGTGGTAGCTTCAGAACCTGGAACAGTGCCTGCCTGGCATACAGTATGTGCCCCATACATGTGCACTGAGTACATACACAGACATATACATACAGTGTTGAATGAATATATATCAAGTCAATCAATAACTATTCAGAGGCCCAATAAAGAACATTTAGGTATGTGACCTCGGGCTGTCACTTGATGTCCCTTTGATTCATTTCTTCATCTATAAAGTAATTATAATACCAATCTCATCAGGTTGATATGAAGATTAAATAGTTTAATACACATGAAAACAATAAACCATTGGTACAATGCAAATATTAAGACTATTACAATAAAAACAAACAGAGTGAGATAATGGGATTATTATATACTTAAGACCTAAGCTTTGTGCAACTGATCCCAGTGGGAAGCAGGTCCTCATTTTGGGTCCCACTTTTTCTAAACAATTCTTTAATAAGCATGCTCCTCCCTGATCTCAGAACGTGCATATATCTTTCCCACTGCCTAGCTTAGCACGGTGCACATATAACAATGTTAATGTCTTATGCCTAACTCTTACTCATCCCTGAAGACCCAATTCAGGGGCTGCTTCCTCCCAGAATTCTTTCCTGATGTTCTGCCTGAATCCTCCCAACTCCCACACTGTGACTAAGTTGGATCTTTCTCATCTGTAATCAGAAAACTGTTTTGCCTATTTATTTGCTTAATCATCAGGACTGGACCATAAACTCTTTGAGAATTGTGGCTTTCCTCTGATTATCATCTAAACCCAGGACAGTGTCTGATACAAAGTAAGAATTCAGTAAGTGTGGAATAAATTAATTATGAATGAATGAGGCTTAGAAAGGCCTAAGTTTCCATGGGTCAGCATAGCAGAAAATTCCCTAAGGTAAGTTAATGGTTAATCTTCCAAATGTATTCCAAGTACTGACTCATAGAACTTCAGGAATGTGTGTCCTTGAAGGGGTTAGAAAAATGTCAAACTGAGCATGGCTGTTTATCTATTAAACGATATTTTCCCCCTTTTATTTTCCTTATATGTCTCCTCTAGCAATAAACAGGGTCTCTCTCTTCTTACCATGGCATGAATACAGCATAAACCACAAACTCCACACATTCCTCTTACTGAGGCAACTGTACATGTTTTCCAAAACTGAAGCAAAAGAAAAAGAAGTTAGATGCAAGACGTAGAAGTCATCAGCAATTTCTTAAGGTCTCGAAGATTATTAAAGGAATTGACATTTGTGAAATCACTTTGAACTCTGGCATTCGGCAGGTTTTTGACTGTTCCATACAATGAAAAGTTCCATTCCCATAAAGTTAGAAATACCTTTCTGGGCTCATTTCACATCAGAATGCAATAAGGTTCATAAATGTCTCTGTGAAGTTTGAGTGTAATAAAGTTCAGCTATAAAACATTTAATATGCAACAGGCTTCTACACCAGCTGAAGCACTGACTCCATTTAATGGAGCTCCCTTTACAGCATACTTCATCAGCAACAAGAAGAAACATTTTTTAAAATCTATAAATACCTGCAATACAACCATCAAAGTCTTTTTTATTATTCTTATTACAGATCAGGCTGAGACAAACTGACATGCCTGATCACTCCACCCAAAGTATGTTCATAGAAAGCTCTTGTAACTCTGTCCCCAAAGAACATTTAAAATCTACTTTGGACGTCATTCAGCAGTTGACAGATATTCTCCAGCAACTTCAGCAGTAGTCTCTCCTACAAAATGAGGGTTTTATTTTCCTTTGAGAACCAAAGAAGCAGGTTCCTTCCACCTGTCCAGAGTTGTTTGTGTACCCTCTCTTCGGCCCAGTCCAGGTCCCAGCACGGAGCCATTGGCCCCTGGATAGAGCGATCACATTAATGGAGTTCAGTGAGTCCGTTCAGTTTGCAGTTTGGGTCTACAGTCCCAGGGCGTCTCTTTCCTAGAAATGACCATATCAGCCAACTAGGAGATCCCTCTTTGATTTCATACTTCTCCAAGGCTAACAGGAGTGCATCTGTAATGATTTAAAAGAAAACTACAAAGCTCACTCTCTCAGGGAATTCGTGTTTCTATGGAAATGTCTTCATCACATATAGCCTTTCCTGACTACCCTGATTAAAATCACTCCCCAATTAGACTAGATCTCCTTCTCCTATTTTTTTATACCTTTTATAATCCCTCACTTGTTTGTCTCTCCTCACTAAGATGTCAGCCCCATGGAAGCTGGGACTTTGTTTCACTCACTCATTGCTATGTTCTCAGGAATTAGATTATTTCTTATTATTTTAAATTCCAAGTAACACGTGCAGGTTTGTTACATGGATAAACATGTGCTGTGGTGATTTACTGCACCTATCAACCCATCACCTAGGTATTAAGCCCAGCATGCATTAGTGCTCTCCCTCCCCCCGCTCCCCACCCCCAACAGGCCCAGTGTGTGTTGTTCCTCTCCCTGAGTCTATGTTCAAAGTGTTCAGCTTCCACTTATAAGCGAGAACATGTGGTGTTTGGTTTTCTGTCCCACGTTAATGTTCTGGAAGCCATTACCCTTAGCAAACTAATATGTCCAGCTCCATCTATGTCCCTGCAAAGAACATGATCTTTTTCCTTTTTATGGCTGCATAGTATTTCACAGTGAGAATGCACCACATTTTCTTTATACAGTCTATCATTGATGGGAATTTGGGTTGATTCCGTGTTCACTATTGTGGATAGTGCTGCAATGAACATATGCATGTCATGCATGTATCTTTACAAAAGAATGATTTCTATTCCTTTGGGTACATACCCAATATTGCAATTGCTGGGTCAAATGGTATTTCTGGTTCTAGGTCTTTGAGGAATCATTACACTGTCTTCCACAATGGTTGAGCTAATTTATATTCCTACCAACAATGTAAAAGTGTTCCTATCTCTCCACAGCCTCGCCAGCATCTGTTGTTTTTTGAATTTTTAATAATCACCATTCTGACATGAGATGTTACCTCATTGTGGTTTTGATTTGCATTTCTCTAATGATCAGTGATGTTGAGTTTTTCATTGTTTCTTGGCCACACAAATGTCTTCTTTTGAGAAGTGTCTGTTCATGTCCTTTGCCTACTTTTTAATGGGGTTGCTTTTTTTTCTTGTAAATTTGTTTAAGTTCCTTGTAGATTCTGGATATTAGACCTTGTCAGATGAATAGATTGCAGGAATTCTCTCCCATTCTGTAGGTTGTCTGTTTTCTCTGATGATAGTTTCTTTTACTATGCAGAAGCTCTTTATTTAGTTTAATTAGATCCCATTTGTCAATTTTTACTTTGTTGCAATTGCTTTTGACATTTTTGTCATGAAGTCTTTGCCCCTGCCTATGTCCTGAATGTTATTTCGTAAATTTTATTCTAGGGTTTTTAGAGTTCACGGTTTAACGTTTAAGTCTTTATCCATCTCAAGTTAATTTTTGTATAATTTTTGTGTATGGTGTAAGGAAGGGATCAAGTTTCAGTTTTCTGCATATGGCCAGCCAGTTCTCCCAGCACCATTTATTAAATAGGGAATCTTTTCCCCATTACTTGTTTTTGTCAGGTTTCTCAAAAATCAGATGGTTGTAGATGTGTGGTCTTATTTCTGAGTCCTCTGTTCTGTTCCATTGGTCTATGTGTCTGTTTCTGTACCAATACCATGTTGTTTGCATTACTGAAGCCTTGTAGTATAGTTTGAAGTAAGGTAGCATGATGCCTCCAGCTTTCTCCTTTTTGCTTAGGATTGTCTTGGCTACTGGGGCTCTTTTTTGGATCTACAGGAATTTTAAAATAGTTTTAGGAATTAGAATTATTTCTAACACCTCGTTGATACTCAAGAAATGCCTGTTGGAGTTGGGCATGGTGGCTTATGCCTGTAATCCCAGCATTTTGCCAGGCCAAGGTGGGTGGATCACTTGAGGTCAAGGAGTTCAAAACCAGTCTGGCCAACATGGTGAAACCCCATCTCTACTAAAAATACAAAAATTAGCCAGGCATGGTGGTGGACGGCTGTAATTCCAGCTACTCAGGAGGCTGAGGCAGGAGAATCACTTGAACCTAGGAGGTAGAGGTTACAGTGGGCCAAGATGGTCCCACTGCACTCCAGCCTGGGCAACAGAGCAAGACTCCAACTCAAAAACAAAAGGAATGCCTGTTAACTTTAGTATGGATGAAAGAATGAATAAATGAATGATGACAAAGGTAAGAAGTTGTGGACAAATTGTGTAAAGGAAAACTATGGGCTTTGTTTTTCCAATTGTAGTTAGCCCATATCCAAACACAGTGTGCAGTCACATGCCTCCCTGTTTCTATTCATGTTGTCTCCTCTGCCTGTGATGTCCGAACTCCCTGCAAAGGTACCTGTCCTTTAACATAGTGCCAATATCACCTACTCCCTGAAGCTGCCACAGCCCTCACAAGGCAGACAATCATGCCCCTCTCTATGTTACAAGTGCATTGTAAACTTATCTCTATAAAATCCTTTTAACAAGGCCCCACACCACATATGCACTCACACACATACACACACCCCTGGTGCCTCCTATATAAGACAGCATGTTTTCTAAAGACAAAGCCTGGTATACAGCAGAATCACACAACATATACTCACTGGGCTCTGACTGTTTAAGGCATTTAGGATACGTCAGTGAGCAAAATACGCAAAAATCCCTAACCTCATTGAAATTATACTCTAATAAATGTGAACTAAATATTTGTTTCAAAAATGGTTTTTCCTGTATGATATCTGGCTCAGCCTTCTCATCCATGAACTCAGCATTTTACTTACTACATCAAATTGCTTACAAAGGAGAAATGTTTATTGAGTAGACAAGGGGAAAGACAAGTCTTTAAGGGTTTCACCATTACGTGCCATTTCAAAGGTTATATTGAGAAACTCAGCTTTTAGATGGCAAAAAAAAAAAAAAAGAGAGAGAGAGAGAAGGAAGCGGGGAAATCAACTATTTCCTTAGGAATGCAGTGAGGTCAGCAGCATAAAAAGCACCCAGGACAGCAGGACCACAATAGGAAGTCAAGGCAGAGGGCCCTGACCCACTGCTCATTCCAGTTCCATCCCTGCAGCTACGAGAACCAAGCACTATGACTCGTCCTGCAGCAGCCATGGAAATCAACCTGAGATTACACCATGTGTGTACAAAGCTTGGGAGAATTACTTCCAAGTAACAGTAACTGGTGGTTAAACCCATAATCAGTACATATGCATTTTGGTGTAATAGATTTTTTTTTTTTTTAATATAAAGAATAAGGCATTGAAGGAAGAGGGATTCTTTGGACTGAAATATTTGAAGGCCAATGAAACTCAAAATTAGTCAAGATGTTAGAAGATCTAGGCTTTCCTACGTGGCCTCTACATATACAGGTTTGCTCTTTTCATCACGGACATCTCTCTGCCCTATCAATCAAGTATCAATATGCTCTAAATCTCAAATCAGAACAGGTCATGTGTCAAACAAAGGTGGATGTACAGTACAGTCTGCAGGTATGAAATAAGAACTATCCCACGAGATATAGATTAGGAACACTATAGCAATAGAAAAGTGCCCCAATCTTAATAACAGGCTTCTGCTGGGGAACATGGGGAACAAAGTTAATGCTTTACCTAGCATCTATTCCCATACCCATTAAAAACGTAATGCATTAGTTTTCAAATATTCAAACTGACATAGGCTAAATAACAGAATTTCAGCACCAGCAAGGACTGTAAATCATCTCATCCTCCCTTCCACACATAGTGCCCGCACCTTTCCTGAAACAACCCTTTTGTGTTAATACCCAGCTTCTTTTGAACATCTTCAGGGTAGATTACTCATTGTGCATTTGTCGTACAACTTCCTTACACATCCCCCAAAGATATTTAATAGCTGATATTTATATATCTGCAAGGACATCTATTGATCTGGGGGAAAAGTGAAATCCAGACACCCTGGCACAGTGCTCTCTTCTGTGTCTGAGAATCACAAGAGGAATTAACCAAGGGTTAATTCAATATATGTAATGTTCTCAGAGGATGAAAGAAGTACCTTTCCCCCTATTTTTCAAGCTATTTACCTTCATGTCCCTTGGAACCTTTTAAATAACATTGCTTGAAAATCCAGTCTGTAAGCTGCCTTTGGCTCCAAAAATCATTAAAGAATTTATAAGCTGTTTTCTCTCCTATCCCTGGAGCTGCTGCCAGGGGAAGCAAAATCCAGACATTTGCAACTCAACACCATTGAGTGCCTGGTTAATCTGATCAATGAGGAGGCAGCAGTTGCAGTCACCTTTGACACAGGGCATCTGACAGGCGGTGACACTCTGTTCTTAATAGTGCTACCAGAGGGCACTTGCCTGGCCCCCACCCAGCATGGTGGAGCTCTGGGTTTTAGTGGGTGAAGACTTCCAGGCCAGGTACCAGTCCAGACAAAGCCAACCTCTCCTGTCTGCCAGTGCCTCTCTGGAAAGCCCAAAGGACAGACTGTCTTGGGAGGCTTCTGATATTTCCTGCTGGTGACGTCCAAGCGATGATGGCAATGGCGTGCAATGTTCACCTGAGGCCCTCGGGGTAGTATATAACCCTGTCAGGGCAGTCCAAACAAATGCCCCAATTTAATCATCTAGTGCTAATGGTGGCATTTGGGATCTCATAAATCATAATAAAAAGTTTTCTGCCTGAGCTCCTCAGAGAGTTTCCAACAACAGAACTTTAGCCAGGCCTGTGCAACGCCAAAGAATTCTCTTTAGTCACCTGCTTGCAATGGCAAACCTGAGGAATCCTGTGTCCTGGGAAAGATTCTGCAGTTCAGGGACCACAGTAGTGGAGGCAGTCCTCGTCTACTCAGGAGAGTCAGGCTTTGCCCCACCTTCCCAACCCTCAGTCACGGAAGGATTTCTCAAGTAGGTTGTGGAAGGGGACGGCAACAGTGGTCTTTTAGATTTTCTCATCCCATTTATATTTTTCAATTTTTAGATTCCCTCTTCACCTAAAACTTATCTTAGAATTCTTTTGAGAGCAAGGGTTTCTTAGAAATTTGGATATCAAAATAGAATAGGGCTCTCTACTCTTTCATCTGACCAAAAAACAAAGCAAATGAATTAAAGTGTGTGTAGACCACATAAACACACACTAAATTGATTGGTCTAAAAAAAATATAGCACTCAATTTATAATGGATATTGAATAAAAGTTAGCTATCATCATAAAAATAAATAAAATAAATGGATTGGCCAGAACCAACTCTCCCAGTTTTCACCAATCTGATATCACTTTTGCCTAATTTACATTCTTTATGAGGAGGAAATGATGGGTCTCCTTAGCTGTAAGAATGACAATCTAGATAGTCAAGATTGTTTAACCTATGTATTTTATTTAGTAGAATGAGAAAAGTAGTTAAGATGGCCCACTCAGCCAGGAGTGGTGGCTCACGCCTGTAATCCCAGCACTTTCAGAAGCCGAGGTGGGCAGATCACTTGAGGTCAGGAGTTCAAGACCAGCATGGTCAATATGGTGAAACCTCGTCTCTACTAAAAATACAAAACTTAGTTGGGCGTGGTGGCGCATGCCTGTAGTCCCAATTACTCAGGAGGCTGAAGCAGGAAAATCACTCGAACCTGGGAGGCAGAGGTTGCAGTGAGCCAAGATTGTGCCACTGTACTCCAGTCTGAAAGAGCAAGACTCTGTCTCAAAATAAAAGGATGACCCACTCAGTTATTTCACGGTCACATAGTGAAGAGCTTGACTGGGGCTGGGCATATTTCAAAGAAAAGTGTATGAATATCCTTAAAGGACTAACACCACATCCTTTCAGGACGGTGTTGAGAGACACTGTTAGTGTCATGATATGAATGGCCCACACCATCCAGACCATCAAGTCCACCAACCTTGGTCATCTATAGTGATGGGTTTTACTTGCTTCATACATATTGGTCTTAACTTGCCTAAGAAATTGTGCAAGTTCACTAAGAGCAGGAATCAAGTCTTGTGCTGCTTCTCTATCCCTAGTAGCAAAGTATGACAGTGAAGTATCTCAGTGACACCCACCAGAAGACGTATCAGGACTCAGTAAAGGAAAACCCCCTCTATGAAGCGTGTGTAGCTCCCTGGGATAGATTAAATTCACTCCTATCTAGAGGCCTGGGTTGAGACATAGACTCAGATGCAAGGGCTAAGAGCGGAATGAAGAGAGGAAATAATGATACAGCAGCTTGAATAGCAAGCTTACTGGAATTGTTTCATTTCTACATTTATCTCAAAAAGTGTCTTTATCTTCAGCAAAGACTGGCTGTGATATGTCATCAAAACCTAATTCCTTTTCCTCCTAGACATCCAAGTAAACTAACTTCCCCAGCCTCCCTTGCAGTTATAAGTGGCCATGTGATGAGATGTTTAACCAACGCAAGGTTAGCAGAAGCAATGTGTACCATTAACAGACCCCACTGATAAACCTTGTCATGGGCAACTCCCTCTTCTCTCCCCAGGCATCAGGTGAATAGAGAAGATTCTATGGATATAGAAGAGGTCCTTGGTTTCTGAATTGCCACTGAATCACCTCTATCAAATATCCAAGAGTTTCATGAGTGAGAAATAACCTTCTGTTGCTTTAAATCTTGGGTTGTGCAATGCATCAGTGAGCCTACCATGACTAACACATCCTATGAATGTAGATTTCTCTTCGCTGGCCACTGACATGAGTGTGCATTCTGGATGCAGGTTGGTGTATGTTGCTATTATTTTCTGCCTTCTCATATTTGATCTGGCTCTTAACCAGTTATTTTTGGTAAACACTTTATACAACAACCTCCTTTCTTCTAGACATTTCTAGTTTCCTTGAAATGAGCTTTAATTATGAGTAACATTAAAAATGTCTCTGTGTTCTGCACATGGGCACAGGGAGGGGAACAACACACACTGGGGCCTCTCAGGGGATATGGCGGGCTAGGAAGAAGGAGAGCATTAGAAAAAATAGCTAATGCATGCTGGGCTTAATACCTAATGGGTTTATAGGTGCAGCAAACCACCACGGCACACGTTTACCTATGTAACAAACTTTCACATCCTGCACATGTACCCCAGAACTTTAAATTAAAAAAATCTCTATGTTCTGTGAGCTTTCTCTTATAGAACATAGAACTATTTTAAACTTAACCATTTCCTCCCCACTTAAAACTATTAGTGGGGAGGGAGTGGTTAGGAGTGGAAATAAGAGAAAGGCGTTGTAGACAAAGCCATAGAGAAGAGTCATACTCAAGAAAACCTTTTCTCATCTCCGAATAGAAGTCACTGATTAACTGTTCTTCTCACTGAAACAAACTGTGAACCAGAAGCTAAGACTCTGCTTTACACTTATGAAAAATGATTTGGCCTTCCCTTCTGTTTTGAACACAGGAAGGAATAGCCACATATCTTTGACTTTGAAGACAACTGGAATTTCATGTATTATTCCAGGAGCAAAATCACCCCCTTTATGAGGAAAATAAAGCTGGAAACAGAGTATTTGGGCTTAGGAAGATAATAATTGCTATGCAGAGACCATTATTTACTGAACATCACTATAACATATGCCTTATGGGAGGTAGGAGATGAGTGAAAACAAAAATAGACTAGGTTAGACACAGAGGTTTTATAACAATTACTAAGAAGTACCAGTAAAATTTACTGTTGATCCAGTTTAGTTTACTGTAAGCTTCACGTCCTTAACACTATCATAAATGATGAACAGATTAACAGAATGTAAACGAAATCCTTCTCAGAAAACTTTTTTTTTTTTTCTTAAGTCACAGGGGACTCAAGATTCTTGGACAGAATTCTCACCGGGAGCCAACTCAGCCTGATCTGCTGGCATCTCTCAAGTATTCGAAGTCAACAAAATGGTTTGCCTTGAAGACTTGGCCAGAGCAGCAGCCAAAGTTCATCAGGCTTTCATAGAGAGATTGTCATTCTAAGAAAACAAAATTCTAAGGGCTCCCGTTGTGCAACTGGGGTGGCAAAATGCAAACTAGTATAAGGGGAAAAAATGCTTTTCATTTCCATGGAAGAAGTGACCCATCCTATTGTTTTGATATTTCCTTTTCTGTGCTAACTTATTCCATTAATTAGGCTCTCATTTTATGAGATAACTTTCACTGCATGCATATCTTCTTTTGGTTATTACACAAGGATTGTTTTCTATGGTTCATATCTAAGTCCAGCCCTGGAAAAATCTTTTTTTTTTTTTTTTTTTTTTTTTTTTTGAGACAGACTTTTTTGTTTTGTTTTGAGACAACACTCCCTCTGTTGCCCAGGCTGGAATGCAATGACGAGATCATAGCTTACTGCAACTTCTGCCTCCTAAGCTCAAACAGTCCTCCCACCTCAGCCTCCCAAGTTGCTGGGATTACAGGCATGTGCCATCACACCTGGCTAATTTTTGGATTTTTAGTAGAAATGAAGTTTTGCCATGTTGGCCAGGCTGATCTCAAACTGCTGCCCTCAAGTGATCTGCCCTCCTCGGCCTCCCAAAGTGCTGGGATTACAGGTGTGAGCCACTGTGCCCAGCTCGGCCTTGGAAAAATCTTGATGTAGAATTTATCTGCAGGTATCTCCATCTCTATTTTCCATTCTTAGTAAATGTTTTAGTTTGACAGTAAACGTGTTGAGACATTTATGATTGAGAGAGCGCCTAAGCACCCCAAAGTGCTGGGAGTCTCTCCTAAGGAATTAGAAGTACGCAACTTGTTTCCCTCACAGACACTTTACTGAGCAGTCATGTTGGACTTGGGTGGCATCTGCTATTAAGACACACTATTTACCAATAAAACCCTGAAAATTGCATTGCACAGGACAGATAAAAGTAAGATGACTTAAGAAACATATTTACGGTATATATACATAGAAAAAGAATGAAAGTTTGAGGGGGGTATTGCCTCTGAGAAGAAGAGTTATGAGTAGTTTTTATTTCCTTTTTTGTTAATCTGTCTTTCATTTTTTAGGCAAGCAAATATATTATTTAGACAACAAAATATGTATTATAAAGAAAAGACTTCTTTTTGTTTATTCTTTGCTTTTCTAAGAGGAAACTTTGGCTACAATTGCTTGTGAGTGATACCTGTGTTCTGGTAGCTTAGGAAGACACAATGTGGTTAGGGAAGGATAAGAACAGATGGCTTTAATAAATGTACTCAAGGCTAATGTACTCTTCGTAGACTCAGGCTTCAGATTAGATCTCTTATCTATGTTGGCACCAGGATGTGGTTTTGAGTTCTCTGCTTTTTCTACAGCTTTAGGGAAATCTGCATGCAGACACATCCAATTGTCCAAACCAAAATCACATCCAGGATGTGAGGCAGCCTGGGAAAGGTCATTTTGAGTTCTGTAGTCTCCAAAGTATAAAAACACATATACATGTATACATATACACATTCACACCCACACACTTTTGAAAGAAAATGGAATGGAAGATAAGCACCACAGTGAAACTTTAGAAGAATTTCCATTACCTTAAGGAAAAAGAGATAGAGGGTCCATTTTCATCACTTTTATCACTGTTGCTTAGAAGATAAGCTGAATAACATAAAATAAAAAGCATATAGAACACTTGGAAAAAACATAAAAGATTGGTCCCATTCTCAGATGACATGATATTCAATGAGGAACCAACCATAAATAGGTTGTTATGAACTGAATGTTAGTGTGACCCCAAAATTCACATGCTGAAATCTTAACCCCAAGGTGATGGTGTTAGATGGTGAGGCTTTCAGGAGTTGACACAGTATAATGCCTCTTTTATGAAGAAGCGGGCCTTTGTCAGTTACCAAATCTGCAGATGCCTTGATCTTGAACTTCCCAGCCTCCAGAACTGAGAGGAATAAATGTTTGTCATTTGTAAACCACCCAGTTTATGGTATTTTATTATAGCTGCTCAAAGGGTCTAAGACTCAAGTATAAGTCATAAGTAAATGCATCAAATTTGCTGAATATAAATCACATATAAAAAATCAACAGCATGCTTGGATCTCTGGGATGAATCACATCTGGTCATGGCAAATAATCTAAAAAATAATAATAAGATCAATTTTAAAAATTAAAAAGGCAACAATATTTACTATTCACTGCCAATGACCAATTAGAAAATGGCATAAACATGATGTCTATGGTAATGACAAATACCCTAAGGTAACTAGAACCACAAGTAATAAAAGATGTATACAATTTATAGAGAAGACTGTAGAAAGAAAAAAATTAAAAGTGAAAACCTAAATGGGAAGAAGCATCATATGTATTGGGTCAAAGTAGATATCACAGTATAAATTATAAAATACAGAACTAAATAATATAAAATACTAAACTTCAGAATGTGTTGGATACACCTGAAGTAGCACTAAAGAGGAATTTATAGCTTTAAATAAATGTATCGGAGGAGGAAAGAGATAAAGTTTAATGTGGCGATAAGCACCCACTTAAGAAAAAGTACAAAAAGAAAATAGTAGTAGTAGAAAGTAATAAAATATAAAAGAGGTTTTTAAAAAAATGCTTACAAAATGGACAGTTTTTACGGGGACTGAACAAGAACAAACAAAGAAGGCACTAATAACTCAAGTCAAGAATATGGAAGTGGATATGTGGATATAACTAAAATGCTGCAGTTATTCAAGATAAGAGTATTATGAGTAACTATAAGAAAATACACTTAAAAACTTGGTTGAAATGGTCAAATTTCTAGAAGAATATACTTCAACAAAACTGATTCAAGAAAAATAACCCATTAAAAATAAATTAGCAGTTACCTCCCCCCCACCTTGTTTTTTTTGTTTTTGTTTTTTTGACAAGAAAATACCAAATGGTTTTACCGGCAAGATCTGCCAAATATTCAAGAAACGAGTAATTTCAATCTTAAACAGAATTTTCCAGAGAATAGAAAATGGGAAGAGGGTTGTTCCTCATCTTATTTTATGAAGCTAGTATACACATCAGTGCCAACATTTGACAAGGGAAGTCTGAAAAAGAAAAATCACAGACTAATCTCTGCCATGAGCCGAGACTTAAAAAATTCTAAACAAAATATTTGCCAACCAAATCCAAATATAAAAAGGATTGGACACCATGATCAAATTGAGCTCATCCTAGGAATGTATCCTTTATGGTAACATTTGGGAAAGCAAAATACATGGGTGCACATGCAAGAGGTAAGAGATTGAGACCGGGAGTCTGTAGGACTTCTGATTTCATCAATTTTTTCCAAGTGAATTAGATTTACTTTAAAAAAGGTTACTGGGTGAAGATGCAGATAGAGCAGATTTAAGGCGAAAGGAAGTATGATATAGTCTTCTAGAAGACTGGAAGAGTAAATGGAATATAGTGTGATTGCATTGGGTCTCATCTGAGCTTTATGGGCATGAATTTAAAGATTATTTATTAGATGACCTGGCTTGTGCAGTAAGAAAAATTTTGTTTAGGGATTAGAAAGGAACAAATAAAACTAAAAATCTCCCATTACTCACAGATGACATGATGATTCTTATAGAAAACCCAAAAGATATTATGTCAATATAGAAAAGTCAATTACACTTTTTTTTTTTTTTTTTTTTTTTTTTTTTTGCTTTAAGTTCTGGGATACATGTGCAGAATGTGCTGGTTTGTTACATAGATATACATGTGCCATGGTGCTTTCCTGTACCTATCAACCCATCATCTAGGTTTTAAGCCCAGAATGCATTAGGTATTTGTCCTAATACTCTCCCCCTCCCCTTCCCCCACTCCCCCCAACAGGCCCTGGTGTGTGATGTTACCCTTCCTGTGTCCCCGTGGTCTCAATGTTCAACTCCCACTTATGAGTGAGAACATGTGGTGTTTGGTTTTCTGTTCCTGTGTTAGTTTGCTGAGGATGATGGTTTCCAGCTTCAGCCATGTCCCTGCAAAGGACATTAACTCATTCTTTTTTCTGGCTGCATAGTATTCCATGGTGTATATGTGCCATGTTTTCTTTATCCAGTATACCATTGATGGGTATTTGGGTTGGTTCCAAGTCTTTGCTATTGTAAACAGAGCTACAATAAACATACGTGTCCATGTGTCTTTATAGAGTGATTTATAATCCTTTGGGTATATAACCAGTAATAGGATTGCTGGGTCAAATAGTATTTCTGGTTCTAGATCCTCGAGGAATCACCACACTTTCTTCCACAGTGGTTGAACGAATTTACACTCCCACCAACAATATAAAAGCATTCCTATTTCTCCACATCCTCACCAGCATTCTGTTGTTTCCAGACTTTTTAATGGTCATCATTCTAACTGGTGTGATATGGTATCTCATTGTGATTTTGATTTGCATTCCTCTAATGACCAGTGAAGAGTTTTTCTTATGTTTTTTGGCCACATAAATGTGTTCTTTTGAGAAGTGTCTGTTCGTATCATTCACCCACTTTTTGTTGGTTTTTTTTTTTTTTTTCTTGTAAATTTAAGTTCCTTGTAGATTCTGGATATTAGACCTTTGTCAGACAGATAGATTGCAAAAATTTCTCCCATTCTGTAGGTTATCTATTCACTCTGGTGATAGTTTATTTTGCTGTGCAGAAGCTCTTTAGTTTAATTAGATCCCATCTGTCAATTTTGGCATTTTTTGGAAATGCTTTTGGTGTTTTAGTCATGAAGTCTTTGCCCATGCCTATGTCCTGAATGGCATTGCCTAGGTTTTCTTCTAGGGTTTTCATAGTTTTAGATTTTATGTTTAAGTGTTTAATCCATTTTGAGTTTGTTTTCGTATAAAGAATAAGGAAGGGATCCAGTTTCTATTTTCTGCATATGGCTAGCCAGTTTTCCCAGCACCATTTATTAAATAGGGAATCCTTTCCCCATTTCTTGTTTTTGTCAGGTTTGTCAAAGATCAGATGGTTGTAGATGTGTAGTGTTATTTCTGAGGACTCTGTTCTGTTCCGTTGGTCTATATACCTGTTTTGGTACCAGTACCATGCTGTTTTGGTTACTGTAGCCTTATAGTATAGTTTGAAGTTGGGTAGCATGATGCCTCCAGCTTTGTTCTTTTTGCTTAGGATTGTCTTGGATATACAGGCTCTCTTTGGTTCCATATGAAATTTAAAGTAGTTTTTTCTAGTTCTGTGAAAAAAGTTAATGGTAGCTTGATGGGAATAGCATTAAATCTACCTGGAACCCAACCAGTAGCATCTACTTTGGGCAGTATGGCCATTTTCACGATATTGAATCTTCCTATCCATGAACATGAAATGCTTTTCCATTTGTTTGTGCCCTCTCTTACTTCCTTGAGCAGTGGTGTAGTTTTCTTTGAAAAGGTCCTTCACGTTTCTTGTAAGTTGTATTCCTAAGTATTTTATTTTCTTTGTAGCAATTGTGAATGGGAGTTCACTCATGATTTAGCTCTCTACTTGCCCATTACTGGTATATAGGAATGCTTGATTTTTGGATATTGATTTTGTATCCTGAGACTTTGCTGAAGTTGTTTATCAGTCAATTGCATTTCTACACACTAACAGCAAATAGTTGGAAAATGTAATCTTAAATAAGATCTCATTAAGTGTGTGTGTATACACATATAATACCCATATGTACACTTAATGTGTGTATATGTAAAACTTTTAAACAAATCTAGCAAAAGGATAGATTTTTATGAGAAAAAAGTATAAAATTCTACTGAAAGATATCAGAGGAGATCCAAATGAAGAGAATGATATAATATATTCATAAATAGGAAGAATAAGTGACAAAGAAATCAATTTACCCTAAATTCAGGTATAAATTCAAGGTAATTCTAATTAAAACCCTATAAAGCTGTGTTGTTGATGGGAAGGAGATGTGTCCCGCAAGAAATGAAAAATTATTATCATGCTATAATAGTTAACGGGTGTGGTATTGGTTCAGGAATGAAAAATAAATTAACAAAATAGGGCAGACTCTAGAAATAGACTCACACATATTCAGAATCTTGATTTATAACAGATCACCAGAGAAAGACACAATTCAAAAAATGGTGCTGAAACAACTAGCTATCCAGATTTAAAGGCAATTAAAATTAACTTTCTACATTATACTACACACAAAAACATCCACATAAATTAAAGACTTCAACATAAAAAGCCTTTAAAAAAGCATCTTTATGACATTGAGATTGGAAAGATTTTCCCAAATCATATGGAAAATGCCCCAACAAAGAAACATTTGAATTCATTGAAATTAAAAATTTCTATATGATAATTTGTCTGGGTTTCAGTTTTCAATGTATTGAATCAGGAGCCTAAGATAGGGAAAACTGAAATGGGCTATAATTATCGCTATGTGAGAAACTATCTACCATAGAATTAGACATGTAATAGAAATGTTTCTCTGCCTCCTTCTGGTGAGATCCAATGACTTCAGTTCTAAAAGGCAATATATTATAGATAGAGGAAAGTTATACAAAGAAATATAGATATAGCATAGTAGCAGTTGAGAAACAGCCTTAGAGATGTACTTCAGAATCTGAATCAAGGAATGAGCACAAGCAGCTACAAATTAAAAGAAAATATGGCTTTCAAAGAACAGCCAAAGAGAAATGGTAGATGACATGTTGAATATGAAGAGATGGAAAATAAATCCAGGAGGGGTACATCAACCCTTAACTCAAGCCATCTTCTTTTGCATTTCCTAGCTTCTCACAGTCAATGCCCCTGAGTACACAGCAACCAAAGGTCAAGTCACAGCAGTTCCTCTAACAATTCTAGCAAAGGCAGAAAAGAGTTTACAACCTTAATGCCACCATCCTTCAAGCCTTAGACTTAACTCAAACCACTCGCTTAGCCATGACTGGTGAGTACATATTCAGCTTCCTAAAGTGACTTACACTGCTCAGACCTGGAACCCAACCAGTCCTCACACTACACTGGTGACTCTCCTTCCCCTCATTACTTCTCATTCCCCTCTGTAGTTCTGACCCAGCTTCCAGTCCCCACCCCCAATCATGGCTGGGGCCCTGCTGCTCATCTACACATATTACCCTCTGCACAAGGCTAAAGCTGGTCTCAATCCCTTGTGGCCAGCATACAACATAAACTATCCGCATCTCATTACTAGCAGAGGAACTTTTTATTGAAGGGAGGACTTACTCGAGGAGGGATACATTCAAGCCAAAAAGGACAGTCTACATCTCTGTGCTTATGGTCCCAAGGCAGCAGAAATACAATTCATAGATTCTAACACTTAGCCTTCCCTACCCTAGTCACAGAGCATCCCTCTGCCTGCCAAGGGAATTGGTTCTGCAGATACGAGGGATTTGCCCGGGGATAAAGACCCCTTCTGGTTCAGGCATCAGGAGATACAAATGCAATACACCATAGCTGACACAACTGGACATCTTCAGCATTGCAGTGTCTCACCCTGTCTGTCTGCATGCCAGCTCCAGCTCATCGGGCGAGTTATGAGAAGGAAAACATATTTTCTAAAAGCTTTCTTAAGTGTTCACATGGCCAGCTGCCCTTGTTTGTTCTCCTGAGTACTAAGGTCACTGGAAGCCACAAAACCCAGCTGGGACCACTTCAATGAGTTATGCTCCAGGGAAAATTATGGTGTGAAAAGGTAAAAGGAAATTTTGGAAACTGGAGGAATCTTTATGGAAGTATCACCCTGGGCTAATACCAAGGATCTCACATAGACAAAAGTATGAATTACTCTGCAGGCTCAGCGCCAAGGGCAAGGTCTTAAGAGCCTGAGATGGCCTCAACAAATTAAGGGAGGCAGGCAAAGTTCGATTGCTTACTGTGAGCTGGACCCTTTCACATTATTTATATCATGGAGTCCAATGTCCCCATGTTGATCCTAACAAGCCAAGTCCCACATTGCATCATCCCACACGGGCTGGCCTTCTCTGGGCAACACTTCAAGATGTGAAACTCCTTCTTTCTCCTCTCAAAATGTGCCAGTCCTGAGTCTCCTGTATCGGGTTCATTAATGTTAACATACTTTTTCTGGTCACCTACAATGACCCAGGCACTGCACTATAGTCCAAAGGCACAAAACAATAAATTAGATTTGCCCCTTGTTCTCAGCACCTTAAATGTTTCCATTCACCGAAAAAACAGGTGAAAGTTTACCCAACACCTAAACCTGTACTAATGTGTTAATTAATGCATCAGTGTTTGTTTATTCTACACGTATTTTACTTATCTCTATAATATGCCACTAGATGCTTCAGTAAGGGAGATGTAAGGGAGAACTTCAGTAAGGGAGAACTCTAAAGTTCTAAGTGGGGTAAGGCAGAGAAATGGACATATCTCAAAATTAGCAGGAAATTTAAATAGAGATTTTAAGAGAAAGTAAGGTCTGGTTATAAGAAAGGACAAAGCTACTCTGGGTGAGAGAAAGCTGGTAACTATGCCCTAGGAATATCCAACATTTAAAGTGTAAACAGAGAAAGTAAAGACAGAGATGACAACTGAGAAAGAGTGGGAGTCACAGGAGACTGAAGTGAGTGTAGCTTGAAGATGTCATCAGAACCCTAGTTAATAGCATGTGGTCTACCATTGCTACAATACAATGCCCTCCAGCCATCTCAGGCAGGTGGGCCTTTACTCTCCTCAAATTACATTCAAGGATGAACAACCTGTGCTCTATGAAGGAGTCGGGACTGAATACTATCCTTCCTAATGGGGGAGATGTGACAGTTGAGGATTCAGGGAAGGACCAAATGGACTCACCACACAAGTGTACTTTAGGATGGAGGGCAGGGTTGGCTCTGTGCCAGGAGTGCAGAGTTCATCTGTTGGCTGCAAATGTGTGCCACTTCCTGATGGAATGCCACTGTTCTCTGACCTGCCCTCAACTCATAACATAAGTCACAATTCACCAGAGTTTCACAGTACATTTCTCTAGATGTTTAGAATCAGAAATGCAGACTACAGAATAGCTGTATAGGATTTAAAGAGAATCAGCAGAGTTCAGGCTGCTCATTTTACACAGGAGGAGGCTGAGTCTGAAGACTTATTAATTTGGCCAGGGTTGCATGGCAGTTTAGCAAAGTAGTTAAATAAATGGGCTTGAAACTCAAAGAGTACCTGGGAATCTTAAGCTGTGTGCCTTAGGCAGGCCTGCTAAAATTGCTGTCTCAGTTAACTCCTCTTAAAACTGAGTAAGAATAATATATACACACACACACATATACACACATATACATATATATTTCATGTATGATACATGATATGTATGTATTATTCACATATTATGACACATGATACATAATGTAACCTATGATATATATCATATATATGAAGATTATGTATGTATATATCAGGTTATTTTGTAAGAGACGAGATAGTGAATTCAAAGCACTTAGCATGACAGCTAGCATATGGTGACACAGCTATCACACAAAGCCAAGTCTTCTGACTCGTACGTAGTTCAGTGCTCTTTCCCCTGAGCCATGATCCTTCCTTTATATAGAGAAGTTAAAAATGAACTTACAGAGACATTGCATGTGTACCAGCCCAACACTATAGCACTTGATTTATGCATTCATTTTTATAACAACTATAATTTGAGCATCTATGTACTAGGGTGCTGATGTAACCATGTTGGGTGCTGAGGTACCCATGCTGAATTAGACATGATCTCTTCCCACTAAGGAGAGAGAAGATTGTGCCTATGATAGCCAGGAATAAGGTGGACTTGCAAGGAGTAGGCAGGAGTGGGGAGAGCCTAGAGGCAAGGAGATGAGATAGAAAGTTCTTGCCATAATTTAGGCAAGAGGCAACAGGGTCCTGAATTACCTTGGAGAAAATGGAAATTAGGGGAAAGGACAAAGAAATGAAGTAGGAACATGAGACTTACCCTTGACACATAATTATTATAACATATTTATGAAATATTTGCTTTTGTGTTTCTGACAAGCAATTTGCCTCCAGAATTGCCAAATGAGGCTGGTGTTACTCCAGACTCAAGGAAACATCTGCTTATTGCTAGTGCATACACCAGGGCAGGTGATGGGCTTTAGGCCTCTTATCCAGGGTCTTACACAAAATTGCAGGTAGGCCCAGAGTTACTAGTGCCAGGGCTGCAGAAATAGGAACTGTTCAGCCAAGTCTATGACCATCTGTTTTCTCTCCTGCCAAATGCATCGAGGGCATGATGGATCTGGCTTAGATGGTAACAAAGTGAGAGCAGAGTTGAGCAAACAGACAAATGTTTATCTTTTGCAGGAATGTGTACTTGACTCTGGGGATTGTAGCTGTCCATCAGCATCCACACTTGATGAAATTGCTGAAGGAAAGGGCTCCGAAAACACCCACGTTCCTCGGCCTCCGTGGCCTTAGCTCCATGTGTCAGCAGGTCAGGCTAAAGCGCTGTGGTGCTAAAGGCATCAGGCAGACATGTCTACTGGTCCATTAAGATTCTGTACCGAAACATTGCCCACCCCACCCACCCTGCCCTAATCATGGCCCTGCTTTTCCTGCCAGGCCTGCTCTCCTCCCCAAGAAAGGGAAAATGGTTAGCAACTTTCAGAAACTAAAACAAACACAAAAGTTTGCCAGCATTAAACTGTGCTTCACAGCTAAATGGACCATAAACTTTCAGGACCTTGAACAAAACTTCAATTCAATCCCTTCTACAGGTGCTGTGGGCACAAAGACTGCACAGTATATTTTTGCCCTGGGAAAGAGTCTCAAATTATTTTTGTAAAAAAAAAGCAAGCAAGAAAGAAAAAGTTGCCTGGAAAAAAGTTTCATTTTGTGCTTAGAAAAACAAACCAAAAGGCAATGCACACCCCCCTTTCTCTCCATTCTCACTTCCCTGCACTCCCACGAGAAGATCCCAGCCCACCTTGAAACCCAGTGTGGATACCAGAGAAGACATCTTTTTCTCCAGTTTTCAAATAAGCATCCAGGATGAGGCACACGCAGACCCTTCCTGCTAGCCTGTAATTCACTACCTTCTAAAAGGACCAGGTCGTGATACAAATTAAAGCAATGAAAAGCACAGGACTGCATGACCAAGGTCTGAGTCTGGCTCCCTGTTATCTTCTATGTGACCTTAGCATTTCACTTGACCTCTCAGGTCTCACATTTAGCATCCAAACAACTCAGGATTTAAGTTCTCTTACAGCTCTAAAATTCTGTATGGGAGTGACATCAATAAAGTAAGATAATTTTTTGTTCAAACCAGGAAAGATGTGCAAATACGAGTGGCAGTGAATAGCAATTATGCCTGGCATCCAGAACTGTGCTGGGAACCACGACCTGTGGTTCTGAGGGCCGTCCAGAGAGCACCATGGGCCATTCATGTGCTAAACCTTTGCAACCTGAGCCCAGTAACAGGAACACAGAACATTCTCCAGGAGTCTGGGGCCTTGCCTCCTTTCTCCAGCTGCTCCTCTCCCATTGTTTTCCCTTTCCACAAGCCTGCCCTTTCTTGGGCTCCTCATGCTCTAAGTTAACTTGGCAGCATGGCAAAGAGATTGAGAGCACAGGTTCTGGTCTCAGACTGCATGGGCTCAAATTACAGCTTCATAATTTACCACGTGATCTTGGGCAAGTTACATTAAACTCTCTCAAATATAGACTTTTCAAACATTTCTTCACTGCAGTCCACCGTAATACATTTAACATAATACTCTAGTCTGCGTGCACGCATGCGCATACACACACATGCACACACATATACTTATATGTTGTGGGAAGTCAGGAAACCCAAACAAAAGGACCACCTGAAGCCACAACAGAAGAACATAAACTGAAGATTTCATGGATATCTATTAGTTTCCCAAATTAATACTTTTATAATTTCTTATACCTGTCTTTACTGCAATCTCTGAACATAAATTGTGAAGATTTCATGTCATCCCTTCTCCAATCAATCCTCTTATAATTTCCTATGCCTGTCTTTACTTTAATCTCTTAATCCCATCATCTTCATAAGATGAGGATGTATTTCACCTCAGGACCCTGTGATGATTGCATTATCTGCACAAATTGTTTGTAAAGCACGTGTGTTTGAACAATATGAAATCCAGGCACCTTGAAAAGAATGGGATAAACAGTGATTTTCAGGGAACAAGGGAGATAACCTTAAAGTCTGACTGCCTGTGGGGCCAGGCAGAACAGAGTCATATTTCTCTTCTTGCAAAAGTGAATAGGAAAAATATCACTGAATTCTTTCTCTCAGCAAGGAACAGCCCTGGGAAAAGAATGCATTCCCAGGGGGAGGCCTCTATAATGGCCGCTCTGGGAGTGTCTGTCTTATGCAGTTGAAGATAACAGATAAAATACGCCCTGGTCTCCTGCAGCGCCCCCAGGCTTGCTAGGATTAGGAAATTCTAGCCTGGTGAATTCTAGTCAGACCAATTCTCTGCTCTTGAACCCTGTTTCCTGTTAAGATGTTTATCAATGATAATGCATGCACAGTGGGACATGGAACCTCATTAGTAATTCTAATTTGGCCCTGGCCTTGTGATCTTGCTCTGCCCACATTTTTGCCTCGTGATATTTTATTGCCTTTGAAGTATGTGATCTCTGTGACCCACACCCTATTTGTACACTCCCTCCCCTTTGAAAATCGCTAATAAAAACTTGGTTTTGTGGCTCTGGGGCATCACGGAAACTGCCGACATGTGATGTCACCCCCGGAGACCCAGCTGTAAAATTTCTTTCTTTTGTACTCTTTCTCTTTATTTCTCAGACCGGCTGACACTTAGGGAAAATAGAAAAGAATCTATGTTGAAATATTGGGGGCTGGTTCCCCCAATACTCACATAAATTAAAAGATTAATAAAAAATAATTATTTTGATATTTTCTAAGCACCATTTGATTGGTCCTATTCTATGTAAATTTCTATAAATTCATAATACAGTAAATTGATTTCATAGTCTCATTCTCAAATGATTTCATAGTCTTTCATTCTCAAATTGAAAAACTCTGCTCTAAGCTTTAGTTTTCTCATCTGTAAAATGAAGATAATATAAATAATATCCTTTCCGTGGAGATGTTATGAAGATGACTAAAGTGTTCATATAAAAGCATTTGGCAGTGGCTCACACCTCTAATCCCAGCACTTTGGAAGGCCAAGGCGGGCATATCACATGAGTGCAGGGTGGCTCACACCTCTAATCCCAGCACTTCGGAAGGCCAAGGCAGGCATATCACATGAGGCCAGTAGCTCAAGACCAGCCTAATCAACATGTTGAAACCCAGTCTCTACAAAAAATACAAAAATGAGCCCAGCATGGTGGTGCACACCTGTAGTCCCAGCTACTTAGGAGGCTGAGGCAGGAGAATCACTTGAACCTGGCAGGTGGAGGTTGCTGTGAGCCAAGATGGCACCACTGCATTTCATCCTGGGCAACAGAGTGAGACTCTGTTAAGAACAAACAAATAAAAAGGTTTGGCTTGGAATGTAATAAGTGCTCAGTGAATATTAGTGTTGTTATTACTCAAGGAAGGGGGTCAGCACAAAATAAATCTTATACTTCAAGTCCAAAAGGGAAGCTCCCAGCAATCATGCCCTTCATGAACCTGTGCATGAATCAAATGACTTTTCCCACTGGGCATGCATGTCATGCCATCAAACAAGTCAGAATTTAAGTTTCTGTGCTGGTCAGTGAAGACACGGTGCTTGGCACTACAGCAGCAGCCATCTTGCAAACATGAGGTGCCACACCTGAGGAAGGAAGAACAAAGCAATGGAAAGACCAGTGTTTTGGTATTACTGCATTGCTGAACCAATCCTGGAACTGGATCTCAGGCTTTCTTTTCATTTAAATCAATAAAATCTCTTGATGTTTAAATGGCATTTTTACGCAAGCCAGCTCATTAGCTCCTACAGTGTCCCTTCCCTCACCAACAGGAAGTGGCTCCACATTTCAATTGCCTTTTGGCCCCTGAGAATCAGCATTCCCTAAACCATCACTATTAAATTTGGGACTGGGAAACCACAGAAATACCCCATAGTAGGAAATCCCCCTTGGGTGCCTAGACTTTCTATCACTTCTGCAAAGCTTTTAAGTAAAAGAGGAATATCTCAGGCTTCCCACTTAGCCACAGAAAGTGGTACCACCTTCAGAGGAAAGATAGGGGATTCGGGAGCCCCGCCTCCACTTTCAGGAAGTGTCCCTGATTTCCTCAAATACTGACAGGTAATTTAACCTAAGCAATGGAGAGAAGCCCTGCTTCAAGATGCAGTGCTAGGCTCACCATGACCAGCACTTGGTGGATAAGAAAGAAAAAACAGCTTATAAATTCTTCAGTGATGCTTGGCTCAGTACTTAGCTTGCTTGCTGGCTGACTTCACAACTACTTCTAGTTAAGGGCTGCAAAGGACTGGAAGGTAAATAACCAGCAAGGTGTCATAACACCGAGACAGAGTAAAATATTATTTCCACCTTCTCGTGCCCTCAGTGGCCATTCTCCAGCTCCAGGGCCAGTCTGCACATGACGATGAGTGGTATCAGATGGCTGGTCCTGGCATGAAGTGTGAGGGGAATGCCAGTTTAGGACTTGAACCTTTGATCTCCCGCTGATTCCAGTCAGAGTAATCCAAACCTGGTCTGTCTTTTCTTTCCTTTATGCTGCAAATTTTCCCCTGCTTTAGTCAAAATACACCAGCTCAGTAATTCTGGCAGCCACAGACTCAATTTTGATCCTCACCAGTTTCCACATAATTAAGACAGAGAAGTTAAATAAAATATGGCCAGATTAAATAAATAATTCAATACTTTAGGAGAAGAATTCAGGCTGGGTCTAAGATATGCGCCTAGCGCAGGGCTCTGCAGCAGACATAAGGAAGTACTAAGGTGGTTTTCAATAGGTGCACCTAAGGGTACATTTGATTAAAAAAAAAAAGAGAGAGAGAGAGAGAGAGAGATGGAAGCAAATATTTATCAAGCACCTATTATCTATCAAGCACTACATATATATTCTCTCATTTACATCTTACAAAGTACATATATCTTAGCAATTATTTCCATTTTAAAAAACAGAAAATGAAAAATTACTTGCCTAAGATCATAAAGCAAGTAAACATCAGTATTAGGATTTAACCCGAGGCCTTTCTTGTGCAGGAGTCACGCTCTTTCAAGCGCACTGTGCTGTGTCCCATGAAGAGCGAGGGGTATCAGGGAAAGCAGAGGAGGGGCAGGAAAGAAGAAGGGGAAGGATTTTAAAACAGGGAAAAGAAAGGAGAGAAATACATAAAAATAAGAAATGGGAACAGGAAGGACTGCAAAGAAGGAGAAGGAAGAACGGTTAGTGAGTACCTTGGCTATTTAATGGAATTTGATGATTCAGAACTGAAAATGGATAGTAAGTCCCTTCAAATACCCTGGGGAAGCCAAAATTGTCATAGAGTTGTTCTTTTCTCTATCCCAAGTACAAATGTCCCAAAGAACTCTAAAAGCTACTTAAAGCAAGAGCAAGGAACTCAGACTAGCTTCTTACTGAGTGGTGGCCAAAAAACAAGCTGGATGAGCTTCCAGATGATACTGCCAGGATGATTCTTTTAGCTGACAGTTACCAAAGAGGAAGGCTTTTAGGACATGTCAATAGCAGATCTTACTCCTTCTCTGACCTAGGCCTTCCTTAGAGTCTTTCAACTGTAATGAGCAAATATTAGCATAAGAGACAGGGACCAAATATTTATTTAGTGTCTGTGTTGATTATTAAGCTGTTGCCTGTGAGCTCCACACTCACCCTTCATCCTCGGCTTTGTGTTGCTGGGACTGGGCCTCTGTTAATCACATTTCGGCTTTGCCAGAGGGATCTCTCTTAGGCTGCCAGTAGTGGGGCACTAGAGGGAGTCTGGAAGGAGGAGTGGGGAAGAAGGGATTTGTTCCTTCTGTTTTTTTGCTGGTCCTGTCAGTATCATCCCTTAGCTCCAGTTTGCAGTTATTTTCCTCACTGCAAGAATCTCAACACACTCCCTCAATGACAGCATCTGTCAACCAGAACCTTCCTCCCCAGATGTTGAGTCACTGTTTTGAGGATCCCTGCTCTGAGTCTCCAGGGCACCTGCCTCCACCAGGCAGCACCCCTCCCTCCTGGTCCAGCTTCCAGCTCTGCGGGTCCCTCCTCCAAGCTTCCAGATCAGAGGCACCTCACGTCTCCCTTTTGTTCCCTCAGTCCTAGGGGTAGGGATTGCTTCCTGCAGTTGCTAACTCCGTGACCCCTCAGTGGCCCTCCTCTGCACTTTCAGTGCTTCAATTCCTTGTATTAAGTATTCTTCATTAGGAAAACTGGTGGGTGCCTGTTTTCTGGACTGGCCTTCACCTGATTTGTTCTCACTTCTGCCTATGTCCAGGACAATATTGAGCAGTATTCTGAGGCTGTACTGTGTTAAAAGGAAACTTCAGACAAATTAAGTTTAACAGAGTTTAACTGAGCAAGAAAAAAAAATCATAAATTGGGCAGCCTCCAGATTTATGGCAGATTCAGAGAGTTCAGGGATGCCTTATGGTCAAGACAAATTTATAGACAACATAAGGGAAGTGATGTGCACAAATCAGAAGTGAGGTACACAAACAGCTGGATTGGTTACAGCTCAACATTTGTCTTATTTGAACACAATTTGAACACTCACTCAGCAGTGTATCAATGGTTGAATTATGGCTGCTGCGATTGGCCAAGGCTGAGCTATTGTTATAGGTGCATACTCTTAAGTTAGGTTTTGAATCTTGTCTGGGACTTTAAAGTTAGGTTGCAGTTTGTCCACATGGACTCAAATATAGAAGTATGGCATCCTTCTCAGGCCATATTTAGTTCAGTTTAACAAGTGCATACGGCTTCTGACAAAGGAGTGACCTCTTTAAGACTCCAAAGACGCTGTCACTTACATGATATTCAGGACGGACACGGTGGATATGTGAGCAGCCTGCAGCCAAGCTTTGAGATCATGTTCTGGGATTTTTTTTTTAAATAAATGAGGAGTGTTCTGGCTCCTTTTATTACTTTCTTCATAGCAAAAATTGGGGGTCCAGGTTGTCATTACATTGAAACTCACTTCACCTGAAAAGGATTTGATGGTGAGTGTAACATTGTTACTCCATTCAAGACATGGAAGCAGGGTTCATTAGTGCTGCTCGCAAAATAGTTCCAGTTTTTCTTCTTCCAGTTATATGATTGGTCAACCCTTCCCTGACTCCCTTGAAGTCAGGGATGCCATATGGCTTACTTTGGTCAATAAAATATGATTGAGAGCAATAATATGGTACATCCATACAGTGGAATATTATCCAGAGATTTAAAAAGAAAAAGAAAGAAAGAAAGCCACAAAAACACATGGAAGAGGGCCAATTGCAGTGGCTCATGCATTTAGTAATCCCAGCATTTTGTGAGACTGAGGTGGGTGGATCACTTGAGCTCAGGAGTTCAAGACCAGCCTGAGCAACATGGCAAAACCCCATCTCTAAAAAAAATACAAAAAAATTTAGCCGAGTGTGACTGTGTATGCCTGCAGTCCCAGCTACTGGGGAGGCTAAGGTGGAAGGATCACTTGAGCTCAGGAGGTCAAGGCTGCACAAGGCTGCAGTGAGCAGAGATTACGCTTGGGCAACAGAGAGACCCTGTCTCAAAAGATGTTAATGAGAGGGAACTCTGGGTGAGGGAGTGGTGGGACAGAGGAGGAGTGTGAGGGAAGGGGAAGGAGTGCATACCTGGAAACTCTACTTTCTGCATAATTTTTCTGTAAATCTAAAATTGCTTTTAAAAGTAAAGTCTATTTAAAAATAATAAGAGAAATATGAATATCACTTGTGTCACTTTTGTGTCAAAGCATTAATAGCCTGCACATGATTTGCCCTGCCACTCCCTTCCTCTTAGTCTGCAGTCCAATGCTCTACCTCTGAGCCATATCCGCCTCGTGCCACTCCCTTCCTAAAGATAAGCCTCCCTCATTGGATTAGAGTTCTCCAGAGACACAGACACAATAAGATATAGATAAAGATGGAGAGATAGAAATAGGAATTGGCTCACAGGATTATGGAGGCTGAGAAGTCCTGCAAATAGGCCATCTGCAAGCTAGAGAACCAGGGAAGCCAGTAATATGAGTCAGTCTAAGCCTTAGGCTTCAAAACCAGAGATGTCAATAGTGTAACTTTCACCACAGGGCTGAAGGTCACAAGGCAGAATGCCTGAGAAACTGGGGGGTCACTAGTCCAAGTCCCAGGTTCGAAAGGTTGGATAGAGAATCTGGGGTTCTGATGTCCAAGGGCAGGAGAATAAGGGTGTCCCAGCTCCAGAAGGGAATGAGCAAATTCACCTTTCCTCTGGCTTTTTGTTCTAGTAGGACCTTAGTCAATTGGATGATGCCTGTCCACGTTGGGTGAGGGCATATCTTTATCACTCGGTCCACTGATTCAAATGCCAGTCTCTTTTGGAAACACCCTTGTAGACATGCCCAGAAGTAATGCTTTACCAGTTATCTGGGTACCAGTTAATCCAGTCAAGTTGACACCTAAAATTAATTATCACCACAACTTATCCTGGTTCTCTTAGTGAGAATAATCAAGAACATATCCCCATCTCCTCATTCCCAATGAGCCAATCTTCAGTGTTCATGCACCCTGAATGGAAAAAAGAAAAACAAAAAAACTGTTGCTATTGTTGTTTTAAACTACTCAGATTCAGAGGTTATTTGTTATTGCAGGACAACCTAGCTTATTCTGTCTAATAGAGAGAAAGTCCTCCTTTAATCTCCAACAGAAATATTAAACAGCAATCAATCACACAATATTGGTTAAAAAAAGATAATAATCATTGTTATTATTTTCATTATTTCTGGAAATAAATTTAAAACTACTGAAAAACTTACTTTTAAAATTCTCAACATCACTAATCATCCAGGAAATGCAAACCAAAACCACAATGAGATGTCATCTCACCTCAGTTAAAGTGGCTATTATCAAAAAGATAGAAGATAGCAGTTGCTGATGAGAATGCAGAGAAAGGGAAGCTCTCCTACACCGTTTGTGGTAATGTAGATTAGTATGGAAGTCCATCAGAGAACTAAAAATAGAACTACCATATGATCCAGCAATCCCACTGCTAGGTATGTAACCAAAAGAAATCAGCATATAAAGGAGACACCTGCACTTCTTTGTTTATTGCAGCACTATTCACAATAGCCAAATTATAGAATCAACATATGTGCCCATCAACAGATGAATGGACAAAAAAAAAAAATGCAGTATATATTCACAATGGAATATTCATTCATAAAAAAATCAAAATTCCGTCATTTGAAGCAACATTGATATAACTGGAGGATATGATGTTAAGTGAAATAAGCCAGGCACAGTAAGACAAATACCACATGTTCTCACTCATATGTGGGAGCTAAAAAGGCTAAACTTACAGAGCCGTAGAATGGTGATTACCAGAGGTTGGGAAGGGTTGAAGGGAGGGAGGAAGAGAAGTTGGTTAATGGGCACAAAAATACAGTTAGATAGAAGGAATAAGGTGTAGTGTTCACAGTAGGGCAAACAAAATTAATAAGAATTTATAGTATATTTCAAAACAGCTGTAAGAAAAGCATTACAATGTTCCCAACACAAAGAAATGATAACTATTTCAGGTGGTGGATATCCCAACTACCCTAATTTTATAATTATACATTATATGTATCAAAAGATCACATGTACACTATACATATGTACAACTATTATGTATCAATAAAGACTGAAAAAACATTATATATGATAATTACATAATACAGACATAATGAATATGAATCAACTTAGTATATATGAGGTTTATATATGAGGAAGAAGTGCTTGACAAATTTCTGTACTGTTAATCACTAAAAACCTAGTCTCCAGAATTAAATTTTTTTTCACTTAATCAAGTCTTGTTTTATGAGAGAGACAGATATAAAGAAAGGGTATAGCTACTTGAACAAGGGAGGCAGCATCCAAATAACAGCCTGCATGTTGTTTATTCCCACAGAGTAACTGCTGGCCAAAATAATTATCTTGCGATGTTCATTTAGTGTTGACAGAAATGGTGAGAATATTCAATACTATCAACTTTCAGCCGCTGAATGTGCTTATTTTGAGAGCACTCTTCAAAGAAATGGATTTTAGCTATAAACACTGCCTTTCCCCCTACTTAAATCATCTGCTGTTGAAGAGGAAAAGACCCATACACATTAGCAAAATGAGAAATGAGATAAAACTATTGTTTCATGACTCTAATGCCAACCAAGAATAAGAGTATGATTTAAGGGACCTAAGTAAATGGCATATCCCAGTAATATAATCAGTATTGTGAGCCACCTAACTCTCTCATTCAAAGTCAAAGTGTGGAGATTCTTTTTCTTTTTTTTTTTCTCATTATTATTTAATGTATTTATTTTATTATACTTTAAGTTCTAGGGTACATGTGTACAACATGCAGGTTTGTTACATATGTATACATGTGCCGTGTTGGTGTGCTGTACCCATTAACTCGTCATTTACATTAGGTATATCTCCCAATGCCATCCCTCCCCTCCCCGCTCCCCACAATAGGCCCCGGTGTGTGATGTTCCCCTTCCTGTGTCCAAGTGATCTCAATGTTTAATTCCCACCTATGAGTGAGAACATGCGGTGTTTGGTTTTCTGTTCTGGCAATAGTTTACTGAGAATGATGGTTTCCAGCTGCATCCATGTCCCTACAAAGGACACAAACTCATCCTTTTTTATGGCTGCATAGTATTCCATGGTGTATATGTGCCACATTTTCTTAATCCAGTCTGTCACTGATGGACATTTGGGTTGATTCCAAGTCTTTGCTATTGTGAATAGTGCCGCAATAAACATACGTGTGCATGTGTCTTTATAGCAGCATGATTTATAATCCTTTGGGTATATACCCAGTAGTGGGATGGCTGGGTCATATGGTATTTCTAGTTCTATATCCTTGAGGAATCGCCATACTGTTTTCCACAATGGTTGAACTAGTTTACCATCCCACCAACAGTGTAAAAGTGTTCCTATTTCTCCACATCCTCTCCAGCACCTGTTGTTTCCTGACTTTTTAATGATTGCCATTCTAACTGGTGTGAGATGGTATCTCATTGTGGTTTTGATTTGCATTTCTCTGATGGCCAGTGATGATGAGCATTTTTTCATGTGTCTGTTGGCTGTATGCATGTCTTCTTTTGAGAAATATCTGTTTATATCCTTTGCCCACTTTTTGATGGGATTGTTTTTTTCTTGTAAATTTGTTTGAGTTCTTTGTAGGTTCTGGATATTAGCCCTTTGTCAGATGAGTAGACGGCAAAAATTCTCTCCCATTCTGTAGGTTGCCTGTTCACTCTGATGATAGTTTCTTTTGCTGTGCAGAAGCTCTTTAGTTTAATTAGATCCCATTTGTCAATTTTGGCTTTTGTTGCCGTTGCTTTTGGTGTTAAGATCGAAGGTAAGTGGTCAGGATTTCTTAAGAGGGCTGACCGTGCGGACAAGGGCTTGGTTGTTCAGACTTCGACCCTTCCCCAGAGCCTGAAGATTTTCTTTAGAAAACAAAGTCAATGCCACAACTGGACCTTTCAACCCCACACCCAAACGCTGCAACAGATGATATCACTTTGCAGGGTAAACACAAGCAGTGTATTCTGAGGCCATTGGCCCAACTTCCCAGGTTGAATCGTCCTGCCTTCCAACCTTGAAGGGCAATATCCTTACCAATATGTGATCTGAAGGAGCTCTAAACCCTCCAGCGAGACATTGGCCCAATGGACCCACAGAGAACAGCAGGAAGACCAAAGACTCAAGATTTATCTATCCTTGCGGTGAGCAAAACTCCTTGGTAAAAGATTATAAAATAAAACAGTTGTTTTTCTGATAAAATTTAATTTTTTTTCAGTATTTTACTATGTTTTCATTTTTAATTCACTTATCATTGGTAGTTTATTAATGAGCTAAATGTCTATTAAGTGATTCAGTGATGCTGATTACAATAGGCCTCCCTTATCCGAAGGGAAAACATCCCAAGACCACCAGCGAATGCCTGAAACTGGATGCTGAACCCTGAGACGGTACTAACCGACTAACAGGCAAATAGAGTGTACAGCATGGATACGCTAGACAAAGGGAGGATTCGCATCCTGGACTGGTCAGCAAGAGGTTTCATCACCCCACTCAAAACGGCTTGCAATTTAATACTAATAAATTGATTATTTCTGGAACTTTTCATTTAATATTTCCCAACTGCAGCTAACCATGGGTATCGAAAACCACAGAAAGCAAAACCGCGAATAAGGGAGGACTACTTGTATTGGGAAGGCACTGAGGTAGCTCAGCACTGATGGCTGCCGGGGAAACAAGAATGTGACATGTAATACTCTTCAATCAAATAGGAATGTCTGGTTGCCATGGTGCCACCACAGGGAGGATTGTCTCCCATCTGGGGACCTGGGTTTGCAAATGTTCAGTAAGAGTAAGACTTCCTGTTATTCCTTATAACGGATAAACTTGGACTGGGCCTTCAGAGTGGATACTTCTCTCTCACCCGAGCAAACACAGATGAGCTCTTTGTTGCCGTGTGAGCCCCGAAAGCCTTCCTAATAACAAACTGAAGTCAGCTAAGTTCAGGTGGCTAAAATGGTGCATTTGTTATAAACGCTGCGGCCACAAAATGCAAACTCTTTGAGCCACCCAGCCCAGCTATTTCCTTCAGAATCTAACACTGAGCCAAGCAGTTTTTATTTTGTCTTCTCAAACTAGGTAATGTTCCCTTGTAGCAGACTCCTGGATAACCTGCAGGCAGCTGGGTGCACCCTCACTTTTGGGGGTGCTTTTCAGACCAGACCAGATTTAAAACCAATTACCAGGTGTTATGTAACTGAGGGCACCAGCAAGAGCCTGGCATGAGTGGGGAGGGAGGCATTGAGGAAAAGAGTCACAAACAGCAAAAGAGGAGAAAACCATGGAGGGGAAACAAACAGGAGCCGCAGCTGGTGCCAAATAGAAGGAAGGACTGTTTTCCAACAGGATTTACAGACATGAAAAGAAAAAGGAGACAGAGTTTCTTCAATCCTGTACTCGATCAGCAAGCATTGCTTAGAGCATGTCATAGATGTAAGATAATTAAATAAATATCCCTGCCTTTAGTGTTTCGCAGTCTGGTGGCAGATGGAGGTGTGGAAGTAGTGAGAAGGTCCCATTTTTCTGAAACCCGTTGCTTTTTCGAGACTAGTAATTACTCTCTAGTGTAGATGCTGTAGGGATGTGAAAAACATCACAGTGATTTGCGCCGGGAGGCATCAGGAAGGCTGTAGGTAAGGTAAGGCTTCAAGGATGAATTGATATGTGCCAGACAGAAAGGGGACCAGATCTGGAAAGTCACAGGGGTCTGTGGGAACCTGTGCAGCGTGTATACCATAGGAGCCCATTGGAGAGGGGCAGGAGAGAGCCTGAGAAATAAGCAGGGACTTGAGCACACCAGACTGCAAACACCATGCCAGGGACAAACCAGTGAACTGAGGAGCGACGTGAGATCTGGGATGCAGAACACTCCTTCTGACTGGCCCTGTGGACAGGAGCCCTTTAGGGAGCCACTTAACGGGTCCAGACCAAAAAATAAACAAAATGTTTAAATGATGAGGGCCTGAATCAAGTTAGTGATTATAGGATTGGGCATAAAGAGACAGGTCAGGCGATATTAACAAGTTTAAGTTGATCACACCTTACTGGCTGATTGAATATGGGAGTGAGGGAAAAGGGGGAGTCCTGTGTGCTTCATTTCAGCCTTGAACGGTGAGTGGGGGTGCCATTCACTGGGATGGAGAACATAGGGGAAGTGTGTTTTGGGAGACTGAGCAAGAGCTGAGCGTATCAGGGTTGAGGTGCTGCTGGCACCTTTTGGAACAGAGATTTCAAGGTCTGAACTAGGGATTTAGATCTCAAAGACATTTGAATCTAAGACCCTGCAAGCAGACGTAATAGAGCAGAGTGACCAGGAAGCAGTAGAAAGCACGCAGAGCTTCAGATATTTGAATACTAGTGGACAATGCTTTTCTCAGTCATTGAAAGAAACTCAATCAGTGTCTCAGAGACAGTTTAGACAAAATGACCAAGGGATTAGACCAAGAATTCTGCACTGAGTTTTTGGATTCTGTCTCTCTGGTTCTGAGCATAAGGAACAGGTCAATGGTCAGTATGCATCTTGAAATCACATGTACCCAAAATTAGATCATCAGGTACATTTTTGAAACAATAGTGCCGTTCACTTAGGCCCCTTGCTGTTGCAGGAATGCCTCTGGGCCAGAGTCCCTTTGCCATGTGGCTTCTCTCTTGTGGTCATTTGCTGTGGCAGGCATCTCATGGCTCCAGAAGCCTCTACCTTCTCTGTCTTCCAAATCCCCTATGCAAGAGAACTGATTCCTTTTCAGGCAGGACCATATGAACCTGAATCCAGAGAAATGGCTCATCAGTCTCCAATCCTCTGATTTTCTAAACCAGGACTACATTATATTGAAACCAGAAAAAGCAATAGCTCTTTTCACAGAGTGGACTTTCTGGTGGAAATGGGAGGAGCCAAAAGAAGGCTGACTTCTTCATTTTGATACCCTGCCCTGACGGCAGAACATGATTTCCCTAAAAGACTGAACCTTAACCTCAAACCCTGATCAACCAACATGCAGGAGAAGTCTTGACCAAGGCTCTGAGCATGCTGTGGTTCCAATGGTGAGGGTGTGATATGCACTGTCTGTTCCTGGAGTCACAGTGCTCATGTCACGGTAAAGACCTCTTGGAAGAATGTCTTTAGAGGCACATCTCCAACTGGGAGTCCTTGTTCCCTGATTTTTTTAAGTTTATGTTTTATGAACAAATGACTCTGCTTTCCCAGCAGGAGTAGCTCTCGGACGCCCACTGTGAACCTACTTTCTGGAAGAAGCCAACTCAGACAGACCACAGTGTGTGCCCAGCATATGTGGCTGCTGGCTGTGTATGAGAAAGTATTCCTGATCTGTCAGAATAATGATTTCAGCGTGTTCTCAGCAGGTCCTCAGTGTGATCCCATGAGGATACCCTCAACCCCTTGCATGATATGTTGTACTTGGAGTCCTTCCCCGTTTCAATTTCAGCATCAGTGGGAGGGAAATAGCAAAACAGCATTCCTTCATGTAGATAACCAGTAGGCAGCAGGCTACTCCTGGTTCGTAACATAACTCCACCAGTGTATTCTGGCAGCCGGGCTTGCTTAAAGGAGAGCTCAGACATTCCCTGCTCAAAAACAAAACTGCTAAACGTGACTCTGGGAGCCTCCGTGCTCTCTGCAAGAATGAAACCCTTGAAGAAAAACTGTGATAAGAAGTCTGTCTTTGAAGTCAGCCTGAGCACGATCTTGCATCTCCAGTTACCACCTGGGCGGCTTTATTCATTTATTTATTCATTTAAGAAATACCTGTAGGATACATACTACATGGCAGGCATGCTTCTCAGATGTTAGCTCATCTTGCTAAGCCTCCAGTATCTTCATCTAAACAGTGAGGATAACAATACGTACCTCCCAGGGCCACGTGAGGAAAAAGTGTGCTAGTGTGTATAAGCTCATAGCACAGGGCTCGTACAGAGGACATGCTCAGTTAGTGTTGGCTATGGGAAGTATTATTCCCTTTACCCCAGCCTATGCCATCCTTGCCACCCCATCAGGAGCTCCTGATGACGCCAGCACCTCTTGCCCAGCCCTCATCTGGGACAGGGTTCGCCTTTAACTTTTTATTCCTCTTGGCTTTAATATTCATTGACTTGGAGCTACCCACACCAGGGGCAGCATAAATAATGCCGGAAGTCACAGTCTCTGCTCTGTCTTCACACCTCCCCTTTGTATCAGCTGTTCACAATGCTTTTCCTACTGGGTCTTTCTAGGGCCAGCACAACACCCTGTCTTAATCTGATATACATATATACACACACACACACACACACACACACACACACGACACTATAAACACTATGCAAAACTATTTATATTACTATGTATCTAATAAATGAAACTAAAATATATAATCTGATATTATAGTCTGGTGAATCTATACATATTTATGTATAATTATATATTGCATACATACCAGATCATACAGTACAAAATATATGCCATGCACTATATATGCAAATATAGATATAAAATATATTTATATTTTTTCCTTACCCAAAGCTGAATAGATTTCTCAGGGATGGAAAGAAGAAAGTGATAGATTTTTTGTGTGTGATATAAAAACTGATAAATTACTTTTAAGAGAGCAAATATGTACAAAATTTTAAAAACTGGAACAATGCATTTCAAATACAAAAATGTAAAAATACGTCACAAAACAAAGTTAAAAACAAGCCTCTAAAAAGCGTTAACCATACGTCATTTCAATATTGACTGATAAAGAATTAATCGTAATCATTTTGGCTGGGCGTGGCGGCACATGCCTGTAATCCCAGCAGAAAGTGATAGCTTTGACACAGCTGTATTAATACAAAGAGTTTAGCAGACTTCAGCTCCGCCCAGGAAATCTTTTCCAAATAGCTTCCAGTTCATCTGGGGTTATATTATACTGTGGAAACAAGAATAGCTGAGGGTACTGAAAACAGCTACTACATTTCCTGATCTACTTCAAATTATCCCACCTACCAGTCGTGGTACTGAAGTGTATCTGGGTAAGAAGGTAGCAATGATGCCTGTGAACCAAAGGGTGGTTTGTCACACTAGTCAAGACCAGCCTTCTTCCAAATTTCACCTGTCTCCAGAATGCGGCTACTTGACTTCTACATCAGAGCACAGGTCTCCCCAAATCCCTGGATGAAATCTTGACCCTAATGAGAAGACTTCAGAGCTCTGGTTCAGAGGTTTTGATGTGAATATCAAATCACATTTACTGTCAACTTTATTCTTTCTATTCACTGGGCAAATATTGATTGCAATTTTGCTATGCACCAGGCAATGTTCTTAGCACTAGATTTTGCACCATAGTTATAGTTACCTGATCCAAGTACCTGGGACTTATTTTACCAAGACTGAATTCTGCCTTAATATTCTGGCCAAACTCCAGCTCCTTCAAGACTTCTCAATCTTCCCTTTTCCTGGTGAACCACAGTCCCTGGCTGGGATTCAAGTTGCATCTTTCAGCCCTCTACCACCATCACCAGCTGCACTACAGTGTCCAACATTTTCCTGTGTGCCCACGGTCCCCATTCCAAGCTTCCTCCCATGTGCAGGGACACAGGTTACCCTTTGCTGGACTGTTCCACATTTAATTACCTAGACAGAGAGCTTGCATATAGAAAGTGTTCAATAAATGTTATTTGTTCCATCTAAACTTCCCACGAGTAAACTCCACAAAGACAGGAACTTGCCTTACTTGTTCACTGATATGGCCCTATCGCCTAGATCTATGGTTAGCCCATAGTAGCCAATGAAAAAGAATTCCTTTTGAATGAAGAAATCACTAAAGATTTGTTCTAGCCTTTATTTCAAGAAGATGTGGGAATGTAATCCTTTGCTGTCCAGCAAAAATGCTAAACTAGAACCCAGAAATACAGACTTGGAGTACCACTTTTTATTTAAGGGACTCTTGGGAGACACCACCTTATGTACCCCCAAAAGCTAGATGTTCATCCTATTCCAAATAACCTACAAGGATGAATACTGCACCATCTTACTCAAAGCCAAACCAGCCCTGGAAATACGTTTTCTGGCCTAGTTAACCAGAAGAAGGAAGGGTGTGCACAGTAATGTGGAATGTTTCAAGCAGAGAATTACTCTTCTATGCCTTTTCTCAATGCCAATGTGTACCAAAATGACAGACAGTTATTTCCTTTGCCCAGAAACTACAGTTCTGAAATATATCACATAACAGAGCATTCCTCCTCATCTCCTCTCTCCCTACCAACTGTCTGAAGTTCTTTGACAACGAGATCTTAGCTGGAGCCTCACAACGGAAGAGCGCTTGTTCATTGATATACCACTTTGGTTACTTTGAAGATATTTGAATAGAAATTTTGATGTGCCAGATATTTCTCTGCAGAACTAAGAGAAAGTTGAGAAGAGTTTCAAAATGATAGGGAATAATGGAGTAGACTGGTTTTTACAGATAAGCCTAATCCTTCTTCATCCACATGTAATTCCCAGTTCACTATCTTCCCAAGCTCATCAACCTACGTTCTACCAATAAATGCATTCACTGAGAAGCTTCACTATTTGTCTGCCGTGGGCATGAGTTGGCCACAGATATATGGGATTATGTATGATGTAAAGACAATGCTGAATTACCATGATATTCATATAGCAGATATGTTCACAGGTATTAGTGAGAAAATAAAAAATAGAAGAGAGTTTATTGTGTTCCAGAAAGGGTGCTAGATAATTTATATCTAATAGTCTTATCTCACTCTTATATTAATCATATAAAACTGGTATTCCTATTTTAGAAATTAAAAATTGAAAAGGGCTCAGAAAAAAAAAAAGTCCCTGTTTAATAACCCACAGGATTTGAGCTCTAGGATCTTTGCTTTGAAGAAAGGAAATCTGCGGTACTAGTAGATGAATTTTTACTTCCACTGTATTACTCTAGCTCTTTACCCATAAAGGCATGATAGCAAGAGTAAATTCTGCTTTAATTTTTTGTTTGTATGTCCATTCCATAACCAGGTTCATCCCCTTTCCTGCTTGTTCTTCATAGCACTGAGTCAGTTGGGGTTCAACCGGAGAACCAGAACCAATAAAGGATGACATGGAGAAGTTTGCTACAAGGGATTGGCTTAGGCAATTGTGGCAGCTGCATAAATAAGTCCAAAATCCATAGGTCAGGCCAACCATAAGGGCAGACCAGAACTCTTGGGCATGGGCTGAAGCTGTTGTCTTACACATGAAATTCTCCTCTAAGAGGTCCCTCAGTCCTGCTTTTAAGGCCTTTTAAGCTGACTGAATCAGACTCAGATTCTCTAGGATACTCTCTCTTAAAATCAAGTAATCACGGACTTAAATTACATCTGTAAAACACCTTCACAGCAACATCTAGATTTGTGTTTGATTGGATAATTAAGGGCTATAATCTGTTCAAATTGACACATCAAAAATACCACCACAACCTGATGTATTTTACTCATTTACATTAATTATCATTTCTCTTCCCACACTAGAATGTAAGCTCCATGAGAAAATCAACTTTTTGGGTTTTGTTTACTGCTGTATTCCTGAGCAGCTAGAACACCGTCTGGCACATGGTAAACAGTCAATAACTGTGAAATGAATAAAGAATTGAATGAATGAACAGCTTTCTTGCCAGGAAGAGCCTCCCATCTCTATATTGGTCTAACACCCAGCACAGTCCCCAGAACAGAACAAGTAGTCATAATTGTTTTCAATTAATTAAAACCAGCTGGTGACGTACATGCTTTCTATAGAAATTCCACATCTCAGGAATGGCTGGTACGGTGGAGACGATGGGCATAGAGGGCCAGTTTTACTCACCTGATATTATCAAGGTGAAGAGGAAAGGCCATGGGCACCATCACATCCCTGCTGGGGATTGTGGGGACTGGGGATAGGAAGAGATGCAAACACCATTGGCAGTTGTTTGGAGTGATTTCAGGAATAGTTCAATATAGCATTGGCTGAAAGGAAGTGGGAAAGATCAGAGTACATGCTGCTTCTGCTTCTGTTTCTGGGTGACTGCACAACAGGAAAGTCACTGTCTTGGACAATCAACCCAGATGATCCAGAATCAACAGGCAAAATGTTCATGAGCCCCTGAGGTCAAGCAAGCTTCATTTTCTATGACCCCTGAAGGAAATGGGCATCTCATATAATTGGGTTCTTTCTTTTGGAGGCCCAGGACTGAGACTCCTTTTCCTAACCGCGGTGGGGTATTTTTATTTACAGCTGGGATGATAATTACATGTGCCATTCTTTTAATATGGAACATGGTTCCTCCTTTTTACCCTTAAAGAAGTAGAAGTTTTCCTACCAAATCTGTTATTACCAAGTGGTATTTTCTTCTTCCCAATACATGCTTCTTCCCAAGGCCTACCAGTCTGCCAACTCAGCAGACGTATGGAAATGTGGGTGTGGGTGTGCACCCATTCACACACATACTTATAGGCAATTACAGAAAAGTCACAAGAATAGAGATGAAGACAATAACAATCAAGGGATAAAATGCTTATTCAATACATAATGTTTGCTCTAGAGTATAAGGAAATTACACTCAGAAAACTGAAACATATGTAGACACGAGGCCATAAATTTGGGGCTAAAAGGGAAAATCAGGTATAAGATGGGGTGAGTGAACTAAAGAATCAGTGAACAGAAATATATGACCATTGAGTCAGCCTATAAATTTCCCTCCTCATAAAACTCTATGAAGGAACTAGAACCAGAGCCAGAACTCCAGGAGGAGATATGGTTAGCACCTAACACAGCAGCCACCAAATAAAAGCATGCTGCTGAAGACAAAGTCACAGAAACACTTGTTAAAACAGATAGAGATAGCCTTCCAAAGGATAGCACTTTCAGACTGAATGGTTTCAGAATGCAGACCAGATAATGTTTTTCAAGAAATGTGGGTTTCTCAGCTTAGTATCTGAGCTCCCACCATCCATAATTCCATAATTCTTTCTCAGACTTATCTATTGGTGCAAAAGTAATTTTGCCATTAAATGTAATGGCAAAAACCACAATTACTTTTATACCAATCTTGCATTTGCAGCAGGCAGATGCTAAGGATGCTCACCTTGCCCCATCCCTCCCCAAAACTAGTCATAATCATCCAAGATTGCACTCCAAATCTGGGAAACACTTTAGTGAGGCACTGAACTGGTTAATAAGGAGTGTTTAGACTTTGCCCATAGATATTTGCCACAGAATACCAACTAGGCTGCATCTTGAGACTCAAGGACTAATAGAGAGGCTGGTCTCTGGACATATCCCAGAAATAGAGTAGCTCTTAAAACTAATGATTAAATTAACTTAAATATGAATTGAACACAAGGATATAACTGAAAAATCTGTATTAGTAGAGGATGGCAGCAATATTAATTTTTAGAAATCAATCACGTTGGACTTCGCCATGTTTCATAGAGCGTTTCTAGATAATGAAACTCTACATGTCAAAGTAGGTTGTGCAGCCAAGCAGCTCTGAAGGGACTTGAATATTTAGGGTAGATTTTATTTATTTGCCTATTTCCTACCTTGTTGCTAAAATGATTTAAGAAGTTTCTAAAGATGCATGTAGTGAAATAAGATGCATTTAAAACCGAGAAAGTAAGAGAAAGGGAAGACAAGGTTACGCAAATAAGATGGAGCCAGGGATGAGGTTAATATCCAAAAACAAATTCCCTGGACACTGGATGACATAAGAGGATAAGAAAGATCTCTTGCTTTTTCCCCTCCACACTCTACCAACTTCTAATTTCTCCATTTAGTTTCCTAAATGCTGTGAATGGATAGCATAAGAGCCATCTCTAAGCTAACCAATTCTCTCATTTCTTTCTTGGGAAAGGGATAGAAATTAAGTGTTAGCTAAAGGTGTGTGTGGAAGCTAAGGGGGTTGGTCTCATACTTCCAGGTTCCTCCCACTACGTAGACTGCCTCCTTGTAAGGGTTAAGAGACAAATTAGATTAATAAGGGTGAGCCTATTACTACACCCAATCTTTAGCAAAGACAGGACAGAAACCCAGCAATCCATGTGTCAGTAAGGAAAAGTCAGTGATGCTAACACAAGGGTTTTCAGGGTCTACATAGTAACATTTGTTTATTTCCCCCTTGAGTTCACGCCAAATATGAGATGAATACAGGAATCAGAAAGATGAAAGCTAAAATAATGATCTTTATGTCTAGGGTAGCTGAATTTGAGAATGCAGCATGACCTACAACCAAAATGTAGCTCCTCATGAATCTCCCATAAACAAAATCTACACTGCAAAGCCCAGGTCTCCCCACTGCAAAGGCCGAGTACACCTGGGTGAGCTCCAAATGCATGAGCAGAGAAGTGGGATCCTGACAAGAGGTGGCTCCAAACAGAGTGAACCAAGAAGTGGAGCCACACACGGTCAGAGCCTTTTCTGTATCTCACCAATCAGAGGAGTCTCTCCTCCCAGGGAGGCAGGTGGGAGGGGCTTAATGAATGAGGGTAAGGGGAGAGAGAGCCCACAGTTTTATCTCCCATACTTCTCTATCTTCCATGGGATGGGACAAAAGAAGTCTCTCTGAAGGGCCACCAACTAACACTACCATCTTCAGCTGCATCAAACTTATAACCCTGGCCCGCATAGGAAGAGATGGGAAACTGTGCAAGGGTTGATTCATTTCTAAAATCTACATCCAAAGCTGCAGGTAACATGCATAACAGGTACAAGGGGCAAAACTAAGTTTTCTTCTGTCCCTAAAGGTCTAAGAGTCATGAGAATTTAGCAGATAGCATATTAACACGAGATTCTGTCGTGATGTCTCTTCCTGGTACAGTCACACCAGGCTGAATGGTACACTCGGTCATCCCTCCACATAAAACCCTTTAATGCCCTTTCTTGGGTATTGAAGGCCCTAACCTTTTAGAATGCCCTACAAAGCCTCACCCTGTGGTCTAATACCTGCCTGTACTAGTAGCTCATCCGTTATGGCTCCCTCCCTCACCCTCGCCTCCTTCACTCAATGTCTGTGAAGCACCAGTGCTGTCACATGGGCATTTTCTTCCACCTGGAAGACCCTGGTCCTCCCTCTTTTCCTGATTAACCTCAACCATCCTTCAAGTCTCCGTGTCCTCCAGGAAGCATCTCCACAGACGTGGTTAGGAACACCTCCCCATGGAGTTCCCCTGTACCACCGCCTGCATTACACCAATCATCAGTTTGTTTGTCAACATCTCTTACTGAAATGTATACTTCATGAAGTCGGGGACCATGACCACCATTTTATTATTTATTCCCAGCACATGGCACAGTGTTTGTCATGTTGAGGGTGCAGAATATTTACTGATTACAAAATGAGTGAGGGACACTGTTCCCCAACCTTAGGAGCCCTCCAACCCTCACCCTAGCCTCCTCTCCCTCATGTTAAGGGACTCAGATTCAAAGTAATGAGAAATATAAATTCCATGATCCGGCTTCTTAATTAAATGTTTTTATTGTTGTTACTACTACTGGATAAAGTCTCCAAGGACCAGAGAACTTGGAAATCAGCAATGTCCCCTTCTTTCCTGCCAAGCTAAGGAAGGTTACAGCTCTTTTCTCCCAAATGTACACCCTCCCACATGGCTTATTAGCTTAAATAGAACCCAGGAGCCAACAAGATTGTCTTTGTTCAATTGCACAGCCCTTTCTCTGTTTAAGCCCTCATTAGCCATGGTCTTGCCAGGCAGACTGCAGCCCTCTCCCCATCAAGAATGACTTTGATTGAAGGGTGGGTACAGCTTTCTATCAAAACTCACACTCTTAAAATATTTCAAATCCAAACATTTCTGCTCCCAACCCTCCGAGATGTCCCTTGGACCAACCCATTTGTCCTTATTCCATCTACTACAGTGACCAGGGTGGTGCTCTAGAGAAAGCGACCATTCTGGTATTTTCCCAGGCAATACCTGTTGTCTCAAAAGTTCTCTTATCTCTATAATGGAATTCTTAAAACAGGCTCATAGATTGGGTTCTAGGTGATCTGCAAACCATTTAACTGTATGTGCAAAATTTTATGCAAACTTGCATTTGTCTGGGAAAGGGTTTGTAGCATTTACCAGGTTTTCAGAGCAGCCCATTATCTCAGGATCCTACAGATTGAACTGGATGGTCTCTTACAGAATTTTCCAAGTTACCCCACCAATGATTTTCTCTTTTCTAAACATTTGTTCATTGAGGCCATTTCATGGACTTGGATAATCTTTTCTTACACACTGGGCTCTTTGTTTAAGCTCAGTGTGCTCCCATCTTGGGGGCCCTCTTAAGGGAGGAAGCCATGAGGGGAGATGGCAAGGAAGTAGAAGACCTGGCATTGTAGCATTCAATGCATCAAGACTTCACAGAAAGAGACCACTAGTAGAAGTTTAGGGACCAAGTTCTACTATAGATTCTGCCTCTAAATATGTATGTCACCATGTGCAAGTTACTGATATTCTCTTTTCTTCAATTTATTCAGTATCTGTTGAAAAGAGAAAAGGAAGGGAAAACAACAACAACAGTGTGGACTAGATAAACCCTAAAGTCTCTCCAAGCTCCAAATATCTATAATCACATGAAATCAGACCATATGGGTAAATGATGGATAAATGATGCTATGGGTAATTGGCTGCACAGGTACAAGCTGTGTTAACATATCCCATAGTATTTTATGTTCTAGAAGAACATAAACAGGTAACATTAGACTATTTTCATGTGTTCTTTTTTTTTCTTTTTCTTTTTCCCACATAATTTTTATCTGTATTTGGGACATGAACTAGGGCAGTAAGATCTCAGAAGTATAACAGAATGAATCAATGTTCAGCTTTTAAGTCTCAAAACAGACCGGAATCCTTAGCATAGAACACAGACTGAATAGATTTATAGAGAAGGCATAATAATACAGAGCTTGTTTTCTTGCTCTAGACTTCATAAGACTTCTCAGAGTAGTGGAGGCTAAAAAGAGATGAAGACGTAGTGCTTAGGCACAACTGTGTCCCTTGGGAAAGGGGCCTGCATACTGCTACTGTCCTCCAGGGCAACACCGGTTTGAAAGCCAGATGTAGAGAAGACTTGTGTTAGATTCCTGCATGGATCCTTGGAGTGTGAGCATGGTGCTAGACCTCCTTGTACCAGTGTAGTGATGATACAGTAGGGGCAAAGGGAATCTAGGAAAAGAGGGTCTGGAACAGTTCATGCTTCCCACTGCCCAAGAACATCAAAGGGAGCACCTTCTCTCAAATTTCTTTTTGGATTAACATCTGCTGTAATCTCTTTATGCTGATAGAGAAGTGAGATTCTCTTCAGTAGCCAACAAAATTCTTATTCTGATGTCAGCATGCGATATATTTACAAAGCTGACTGTCAAAATCCCCTCTGAGCCCTTTCACATTTGAGAATTAAGATATCCATCCTTTCCATGCAATAAGTTATATTTAATTAATAACATAACTTACCATGGTTATTTTCAGATATATTGACTTGCCTACACAAAATAACCAGTAGATAATTCCTTTTGAAAATATAAAATGCTTCCATTTCTACATATATCAAGCTCTTAATAATATGCAAATGCCATAGCAACACCCTAGCAGTTAATGACACGGCTCCTTTGCCATGGAAACACGTCTGGGCTCAATAGAAAGGTGCCGGCTGTGATGCCAAACACGTCTCTGAGCTCCCTGAACTGACAGGACCAGCCCTGAGTTTGGATTTCTCTATGCACTTGGACAATGTGCTACTTTGTACGGTTCTGCCTGTGGCCACAGACCACAGGCTGCTCCCACAACGCCTTTCCTTGAGGGCATCACAAGGAAAACAAGCTGGTATATTGAAACCACACTGACACTCATTATTCTAACACCAGGAAAAGAAATATTAATCCAGTGAAATCAGGTTTTGAAAATACCTAAGGTACAAAACCTGGGATTTCACACTGGGGAAAAGAAATAGGACATTTGCAGATCCGCATTATACCCCATGCAGAAAAGTTTTAAAATGACAAATACAGGACTTGACAGATCATGGTCCACACACAAAATGTGTGGTTGGCCTCTTGCACCACCTCAAACATTTTCTTGCCAAGCAAAGAAACCTAGGTGGAAAATGCCTCTCTGCCACCAGAATGCACCATTTATATCTTACAGCGTCACTGACTCAGGAATGAAAAACACATTTTTGACTCTAGAGTTCTGATGTTTTAGGTGAATAAACTGCAGCATACGAACTTGGTAACAGTCTTTCTTACCCTACACTTTTTCTAGAAATTTGGTTTTTTCTCATTAAGTATCATGTAGTCACTTTGGCTCTGTGAAATTTTGAAAGGCAATGTAATTTCCTTCCGATATTCATCTCCGCCCACCTCTTATTACGTCAAGATAGTTAATGCCTCTGGGAGATGTTAATAAGGATTCAATAATAATGTTTTTGAAAGCACTTTCAAAAATAAGGATTATTATTATATCCCAGAAAAGATCACCTTCTCTTCCCAGTTGGCTACTTTCAGCTTGAGGAGTGTAAAAGAAAAATAATCAGGAGATACAAGGGTGAGCATCCCTCTAAAGAGGCAGAACCAGGCAGAGGAGAGGCCACCTCCAGAGGGAAGTTGGGAGCTGACACGGGAGCGGTTTTGGCCTTCTGGGCTGGTGTTTGTGCTAAGAGGACCAGCAGGTTAGCAACAGCTTTACTGGGGCCCAGGAACAGCTGGGACAGAGCTGAGACTTCCGGCTGGAGATGCCCCAGGTCAAACACCTGAGTACATCTTTCCTGCCCAGCTCTCAAGGAGATTACAGAAGGAACAAACCAAGGTTCTTCTCTAAGACTGAAGAGCTGGTTGCCACCTTTCCTGGTTAACATTCAGCAAAAGCATTTTCTCTCTAAGCCCTGGAACTGGGATCAGGATATTTTCTTTTGTAAAGTTCACTTGTTACCTTCAGACTAAAGTTGTGTTTTACATAAATCATGCAATCTTGGCACTCATGATTGCTTGATTGAAAAAACATTTCTTAATAAAAATATTTTAAATTTGCCATTTTAAAATAATTGTCTTCTTTGTACCCGAATGTTGTTTTCTACTATTCGTGATTCTGGAAATATTTGATCCTGGTCCATCGTGGTGGCACATATGGAACTGTTTGTCAGTGGTTTCTGCCCTTGGGTCTACAAGAAACATCCCCCCATGCTGAACAGTTTTTCCAAAACCGTTTCCTTAAAACTAACTTAGAAGTCATTCTTACAAAACACGTATGACACATATGAAATGTGACCACTTCTCGCTACCTCTGTCAATATGGCCTGAAGTCAAGCCATCAACATCTCATAACCCTCCTGGTTTCCCCGTCTTTCTTCCTCATCAGGGCTGCTGGGACTGACTATCTATCTATCTATCTATCTATCTATCTATCTATCTATCTATCTATCTATCT
>NC_045439.1:149374986-149386815 GCF_002776525.5 Piliocolobus tephrosceles
TCTATCTATCTATCTATCTATCTATCTATCTATCTATCTATCTATCTGAGGGAGTCTTGCTCTGTCGCCCAGGCTGGAATGTGGTGGCATGATCTCAGCTCACCGCAATCCTCTGCCTCCTGGGTTCAAGCGATTCTCCTGCCTCAGTCTCCCGAGTAGCTGGGATTACAGACATGCACCACCATGCGAGGCTAATTTTTGTGTTTTCAGTAGAGATAGGGTTTCATCATGTTGGCCAGACTGGTCGCAAACTCCTGACCTCAGGCGATCTGCCCGCCTTGGCCTCCCAAAGTGCTGGGATTACAGGTGTAAGCCACTGTGCCAGGCCAGACAATTTCTTTAAAACACTGGTCAGACCATTTTCCCTGCCATTCCCCTCAACCACCCATTCCCCATCTATCCATCTCACACTTAAAATAAAGCTCAGAGCCTTTGCCATAACCTATGCCATGCTGCATGGACGTTTGACCAGTACAATCACTCAAGGCCATGTGCCAGAAGAGTCCTGTGCTTGGTACTTAATGCTCTACAATTGATAACTTCAAATTCTTAATAATTTATCTCTTAATTTGAGCTCTGTAAATGAAATATAGTGGAACAATGGAGCATGCACTCAAGGCTTGGAGCCTCAGCTCATGGGCAATCCTGCCTCCCTCCTCTTCTCTTCCTTCCCAGGATGGGTTTTGGCCATCTGCTCTCTACTCCCTGGCATCCTGGGCCCTACCTGGCCTCCCCTTCTGACACATGGCAGCTGATCACTTGCACCCAAAATGGACCTGGACAGGCCAGACAACCACGACACTTTGACAGGCAATCGGGCGGTAGAGTGGGGTAGGCAGCAGGGCAAGCCCCTTACTCCCCTAATCCAGGTAACTAGCACATCCCAACACAGCTGTTGCAATTCTGGGGGTGCCACCCATCACTTTGGGTGGGGAGGGTCCATGGGAAGGGGAGACTGACTTCCTCTCCCTGTAGCCAAGTAGGACAGGTTGGTGGCCCAGTGGCTGGCAGGAGGAGGAATCCTGCTTTGTCCATGAAGCCAGGGGATTTTGCATACACTAAGTAGCAAAGCAGGGACCCCAGGTGCCCTTGAGGGTCTGTACTCCCCCGTGAATATTCCCAAACCCAAGGGAGTAAGACATAAATAGCAAATAAAATGACAACAAGGGAGAGACTGAAAAACAAAAAAAAGTTTTATATTTTAGTAACTTTTACAGCCATTTTTAATTGCTCTTTGAACAAGGGGCCTCACATTTTCATTTTGCACTGAGACTCCTAAATAACGTAGCCAGCCTTGCCTGTGCATGACCAACCCCTGCCTGTCTCTCCAACTCCCTCCTCTCCACTGCCTCCCTCCTGCACTCCTCTCAACCAACCTGGAGTTCCTGTAGGCCAGAACATGCTCGCCAAGCTCAATCCTGCCTCTTGGCCTTTACCTTGCTATTTCCCCTGCCAGGAACATTGTTTCCATAGGTATCTCCATGGTCATTCTCTCATTTTTATTTTATTTTTCTCAGATGTCACCTCCGGATCCTGATTTCAAATGATCACTAACTTTCCTGTTCAGGCCATAAAAATGCCACCATATGCTAATCACCCATTATCTCCTGACTCAGCCTTGATCTTCTTCCAAATCTTCAATGCTAGTCAACATATACAGATACGTGCTCTCTTTTGTATGATTGGTCTTACTCACTAGAATGCATATTCCACGAAGTTAGGGAATTTTGTTTCTGGTTTATCTCTTTATCCCCAGGGCCTAGAATAGTGCCAAGCACATAAAAGGCTGTTAATAATATGTGTTGAATGAGTGCATGAACTCATGTGTGTCTGTCACTCTGTATTCCTCTTGCTCACCGTTTCCTTCTGGAGGAGGGAAAAAAGCCATCTCCTAAGGGGAGATCCTCCCCACACTGAAGCCTGTTATCCATTCAGTTATTAATCAAGAAAGTATTTACTGGGTATCTACTATGTACAATTATTTGTTGTGCCTATTTCATGTGAGGTGCTGTTTTAGACCCCCATGAGTGCTACTAAGACCATCCTCACTTTTCTTTCTTCACAATTATTTAGAGCATTGATTTTCTAATGCTTCCCTCCCATCACTCAACTGTGAGCAAAACACCATTGCAGGTTCAGTATCCACTCACCACAGCACCTAAGAATAGAGCAAAGAGTGACGTTATTCAATTCGGGGATGTCGGCTTTTGATTTTCAATTATAACAACAACTTGTTTTATGGTATCATCCTGTCCTCTGATGCTAACTCTGAGTGATCACAAAAATGCTCCACATGTTCTTCAGGGAGGAAGTGTCCTGTTCTGTTTATTTTGGTTGCAAGTGGCTGCCCAGTAGCCTAATTTTCCTTTGGCATTCTTCTGGCAGGTGTTACCCACTCATGGTAGATGGTCTCCCTTGAAAGGAGAGCAAACTAAGGCCCAAACTCCCTCTGAACCCCCCTGTGACATCCATGCTCTTCCATCCCGCTGTTTATCTCCTTGGCATCAACTGATGTGGGCACAGCTTGGTGCTTGTCATAAAATAAGTGACACATCAGAAGCCTATGTGACCACTCTTCCAAACTTTGGTGATTTTTTTTTTTTTTTTTTTTCGGAGTCTCGCTCTGTCGCCCAGGCTGGAGTGCAGTGGCATGATCTCGGCTCACTGCAAACTCCGCCTCCTGGGTTCAAGTGATTCTCCTGCTTCAGCCTGCCAAGTAGCTGGGACTACAGGCATCCGCCACCATGCCAGGATAATTTTTTGTATTTTTAGTGGAGACGGGGTTTCACCTTGTTAGCCAGGACGGTATTGATCTCCTGACCTCGTGATCCACCCGCCTCAGCCTCCCAAAGTGCTAGGATTACAGGTGTGAGCCACTGCGCCCGGCCCGGTGATTCTTTTAAATGTGTCATGACCCTTCGCTCACCCCACTGGCGCCACATGAACCAGTGACCCCACGTTTGGAAGCACTGGTTACACTTGATGCTCCCCATTGTTTATTGCTTCCCAGATAAATTCTTAGGCCCTGTGAACTTGTTTTCATACAAATCAACTGAATTCAATTTAGCAGGAAACATTTTATGTCTCGGGAGAGATCTCTAAGTATGCATTGCCTTCTGCCAGGGCTGGGCTAATTCTTTTTAAATTAGGCCACTTAAGGGTTCTTTGCAGTTATTAAAAGTCAAAATAAGTAAAGAAAGATGAATCACCAGTGCCATGGGGAAATCAGAAGACAGCAGAGTATCCTCAATTCTCCTCTGCTGCTGGGTTATATAGATATCTCACAATGGAATGGACTTGGGGTTTGAACAACTAATAAGGTAAAAAAGAGTATCATAAAAAAATTAAAAACGAAATAAATTCATGGCAAGAAAAAGCAGACAAATCCATACTCAAAAGTAGCCACCCAAAAGAATACACTCCAATGTGCACTATTTGCACTTGCTTGACTCACCAAATGATTATTACTTAATATTCATAAAATAATATAGTGGAATCTAAATCTGTTCTTCGAGCAATTGCAACCTGCCTTATTGAGTTCTGGGCAATGCCCTCTCCCAAATAGAGCCATTGAGGTGGAAATCACCCTTACAGGCAGTCCTATCTGAGCCACACTCTTTGATCATCACAGAAGCAGCTCCTCTTTTCCAGGGCATGATAACGTTCATAGTATTTTGCTATGATTCCCAGACCCCAAGTTTGATTTGTCCTGTTAAGAATAAAGCTGCCACCAGTATACAGTGAATCCTTCTTGAAACCTGGGACAATTAACCTAAGTCAGCTTGGAAATCCAGGACTTTGTACTCTTACACACACTGATGATGGCTTTTTCTTGCTTTTTTCCACTCCTAAATTGTTTATTGATTCCAATAATTATTTTCTAGGCAACATTTTACTTTTTAAATGGCTGGCTTTGGGAAGGTCTTTTGCTGTTGAAATGTTTGGAACAAGAGACTGGTTCTTTGATTTAATTGTATATGCATAGTTTATGAAAGCTGTGATCAGCTACTCATCCATGATTGTGAAACAGTCTTCCTTCTTTTTACAGAGTTGAAAAAAGATGAGAATAGATGGATTTCTGTTGCAGCTAGGGTGCATTCATGGAATTTCACTTCTTCCACCCTCTGCTGATACACTTAGTATTTATCTTCTGTCACGTACAGGACCCAAAACACAGAACTTTTGTTCACAATGAGCACGGGTAGAATTAGATAGTGATAACACTTCTAAACTCTTTCAAAGCTATGACTTCAAAAATATTGTAAATAGGCTGGCACAATGGCTCATACCTGTAATCCCAGCACTTTGGGAGGCCAAGACAGGATGATTGCTTCAGCCTAGGAATATTGAGGCCAGGCTGGGCAACATGGCAAGACCCTCTAAGAAAGATGAAAAATTAGCCAGGGGTGGTGGTATGTGCCTCTACTTCCAGCCACTCAGGATGCCAAGGTGGGAGGATCGCCTGAGCCTGGGAGGTCGAGGCTTCAGTGAGTCATGATTGCGTCACTGTACTGCAGCCTGACTGACAGAGCAAGACCCTGCCTCAAAAAAAAAACAAAAAAAAACCCAAACAAAACAAAAAAACAAAAATGTAAAAAAAAGACACCGATTCCTAGGTAAATTATGGAATTTATCTCAAATTAAACTTTTGTTCAGTGCAAGTCCAAATAGAATTGTTTTGCCTCCTTCCCGCTAATATAATTTGAGACCCTGAAATACTCAGAGGACTGCTTTTGATGGGCATCCTGAGACTTTATCTGGGACAAAATGGTAATTCTTCTGTTTAAGGTTGCTGATTTTGTGAAGCTTTTTAAACTGCATTTTGTTTCCCACATGGTTTTCAATTTACCTTCAGTACACTTTGGTATTTGTGGAGGTCTTAATCCCTTTTGAGCGGACATGTAATTACAGTGTGGTAGAAGGCAATAGTGGGTCATGGCTGACAGTGCAAGCTCCTGCCTAACTAATTTTCACTGATAGGATTCCTACAACTGAATCAAACATAGGAAGCCCATATCAATCAGAGAGAACTACTATAGAGTTCTACCCAAACTATTTTATCTTCTCTGGGTTTTGTGTGTGTGGGTGGGTGTGTGTGTGTTTTGTTTGTTTTGCTTTTTTTTTTTTTTTTTTTGCTGATTAGAGACATTGGCTAAGATTATCTCCTTCCTGCTGCCTCCCAGAAGGTTAATGCCAGGCGGTACAAGACACATCTCATGATTTAATTATCAAATCCCTTTCTTTGGAATTTCCTCTTGAGCTGACCAAGTCTTATTATTGATTTTTGGGAGTACCTGGGACTACAGGCTCATGCTATCATGCCTGACTAATTTTTAAATTTTTTGTAGAGATAGGGTCTCACCATGCTGCCCAGGCTGGTCTCAAACTCCTGGGCTCAAGCAGTCCTCCCACCTCAGCTTCCCAAAGTGCTGGGGTTACAGGCATGAGCCAACACACCTGGCCTATTTTTCTGTATAAACTGATTATATATTTAAGATTGTTATACATATTTTAAAAGTTTTACATTGCTGGTCAAAGTTAAAAAATATTCTTTTGTAAGCTGACAGTTTACTTAAAACATATTTGAGAAAGCTTTCGGTTTCTACTTCCAGTTGCTCAAATCATGTTTCAGAATGTCTAAATCATGTACATTTGCTTTTGTTCTTTTTGTACCGCTCCCCCACCCCACCTTTATCCTGTAGCAGTGTTTAAAAATCCATAGGCTGTAGACCTCTACAAGACTCTCTGGAATCTTAGCCACTTTGGATTTCCTTATAGCAGTGACATCATTTCTACTGCTAATTAGATGTCAATGCCCCTTTGGGGAATGCATTTATTCCTAAAATACACTGTCATAAAATTAAATGACTATACCAATTGCCAACAATATATTGTATAGAAATAAAACTTTGTTCACAAATATAAATCACTATAGGAAAGATACCTCACACATCATGTTTTGTGAGGCTCTAAGTTTCAATTCTAACAATATGCCCTCCCCACCCCTCCCAATTTACAGTAATCTGACTTAGAGATTCGTAGCTTATCCAATAACCTTTCTCATCAAAATCTGGCATTTAACTGACATGAGATTTCTTCATCAATTTTGTCCCGTGTTTGTGTGTATACTCTGTTTGGAGGAATGTGCATTTGAATGGAGGCTGAGGGAGAGATGGAGGGGGAAGGATGTGCAGGATTATCAGTGGCATACCTTGTGTGTGAGTTGTGCCTGGATGTGCCTGCTATGGAATTTCCTCTGGTCATTAATCATAAACATATTTATTACTTGAACCTTGTTTTTCCCCTGATGTGTGTGTTAAATCATGTATTTTCCATCCTAACATAAGTAATTAAGTTTTGAGTTATTTATGTATCCCTATTTTACTTCCACATTGCAAACGGTAAGTGAAATGGAATGAACTCACAAGTCAACACAATTGTATTAAGGCAATGCACTCAGTGGCAAAACTAAAAACTGAAACTGAGAAGCTTGTTTTCAGTGTCTCCTTCTTAGATTATTTAAAACATAGAAAAAAGTCAAGCAATATACCAATATAAGAGCCAATTCCATAAAGTATTAGTGACAATAAATTTCCTATAGACAGAAACTTTGTAAGAGGTTCAAAACAGACACAATAAGAGTAAGTATTACTGGGCAGGATGACTCACACCTGTAATCCCAGCACTTTGGGAGGCCGAGGCGAGCAGATCATGAGGTCAGGAGATAGAGACCATCCTGGCCAACATGGTGAAACCCCATCTCTACTACAAACACAAAAATTAGCTGGGTGTGGTGGCACGTGTGTGTATCCTAGCTACTCAGAGGAGGCTGAGGCAGGAGAATCGCTTGAACCCAGGAGGCAGAGATTGCAGTGAGCCAAGATCACACCACCATACTCCAACCTGGAGAGAGAGACTCCATCTCAAAAAAAAAAAAAAAAAGGGAAAAAAAAGGACACGTCGCAAATCAATCCATTACACAAAACAATCCATCCCACTACCATCCTTTATTCGCAAACACAAGACTATTTCTATATTTTTTGGTTACACTGTTTCTATGCTGACATGAATTACAAAGAGCTTGGTTTTGTTCTGCCTCAAACACACACTGGGGCCTATCATGGGGAGGGGGGAGGGGGGAGGGATTGCATTGGGGAGTTATACCTGATATAAATGATGAATTGATGGGTGCTGACGAGTTGATGGGTGCAGCACACCAACATGGCACATGTATACATATGTAACCTGCACGTTATGCACATGTACCCTAGAACTTAAAGTATAATAAAAAAAATAAATAAATAAAAAATAAAAGCAAAAAAAAAAAAAAAATCGTAATGCTGTTTGCATTTCTCATTGTGCTACAATGAAACTTGATTGCTCACCCACTAATCCCTGGAATCTCTGTATCCAGAGTGTAGAAGTAATGGAGATACAAATAACCAAACCACTAAAGCCCTAGATGGCAGCTCAAGAATGTGGCAGTGTTTCATTTTTAATTGCAATTATTATTTTGTTTCTTGAATCTTTACTGTGGTTCCATCACTTTAGAGTGACCCATCTACCCTCTACAGCAGTTTTCCAGTGTGAAACTAATCTAGCCATTGCCAGATGGGATGGCTTATGCCTTTTTCCCTCCCGGAGAGAAGAATTTGAGATTATATGCTATTGGGAAAACATGATTGTTGTTATTCCAAAATGTGCAAGTCGTGGTGTATATTTCTCCAGAAATGTTTGTACCAATCCATGGCTTCAACCCAGAATCCCTCCTGCCAGCCTGAAAGAACAAGTTGGAAAGCTATTTAGGACTTCAGAGACATATGCTCAACTTTGCATCTCGTTCTCAAATTGACCTGTGGTCAGTTTTGAAATTTAACCTACTTTTTAAACATTTAGTTTAGGGACTAAGACAAAAAAGCTCAATAGGGTTGGGTAAAATGCTTAAATAATGGGGATGATTGTTCTTGGTGAGGGAAACTATCTTCAAGGCTGCAAAGAGGGTTAGAACAAGGATAGTAGCCACAAGTTGTGTATTTTATTTGAGCATGAGCCAAAATAAATTTATTCACTGTTAGCTGAAAACAGGCTAGAAATAAGAAATTTCTTACTTTATATTTTTAAGATTTTAATCGTATTAAAAATAAATTTCTCTTTTAATATTAAAAAAGAATAGATAGAACTAAATAGAAAATAAACAGCTATGTCAACTTAAGAAGACAAATTAAAGGACTCTTCAAAGTTCTCTTTGCACAGTCCTAAGAATACTCAGTCTATTACCACTGCAGAGAGTTTCAGAAACAAGTCACCATCATGAACTGACAAGAATATACATTCGGCTCATTCTTGAAATCCAGGATCACAAGGCACTTTACTCTCAGATTGGGTCCCCCAGTTTCCATCACCCCACAGCTGGGTGGCAAAAGGTCAACATACAGCCATTTTTAGGACTAAAAGATACTGAGCCCTTGAAAATTGCAGACTATTTACTGTTGTCCCACAGTAATTGTGGGAAGAGTCTTGGAAGCTCTTCTGAGAAATCCAGTGTCGTAAGAATAGAGAGAGAAAATGACAATTTGAATAAAGGAAATCCAAGAGGGTTCCAAGAAGTAAAGAAATGACAGGAGTTCCTCCTCCCTTGTAGCAGGGACTACAAATAGCCAGCTTTTATGGTACTCATTGACAAGACCTCATACTTTGAACAATCGTTCGGCAGTTTTGTTCTGTTCAAAAGACACTGATAAACGTTCCATGCACTGCACTAGGTTCTGGAGATACAAAAATGCAATACATAATCTCTCCTGACATGACTTAAGCTCTGAATGAGGCCACAGGTGGGTAAACCAATTATTTCAATAAATCATTCTTCCCCTTCTGTCTTCACCTGGGTGAGTGTAGCTCAGCCCTCCAGGGGCAGCTTACATGACCCCTCCATGGTAGAAAGATTCCTTGACTTACCTATAGCAGGCTCGGTGTTCACATTGTTGTGTTTCACAGCACTTTTCACATTTGTCATTTAAGAATGTGTTTGTGTAGGCTGGGCGCGGTGGCTCATGCCTGTAATCCCAGCACTTTGGGAGGCCGGGCTGGGTGGATCACGAGGTCAGGAGATCGAGACCATCCTGGCTAACAAGGTGAAACCCCGTTTCTACTAAAAATACAAAAGAAAGAAAGAAAGAAAGAAAATTAGCCAGGCGTGGTGGCAGGCACCTGTAGTCCCAGCTACTCAGGAGGCTGAGGCAGGAGAATGGCGTGAACCCAGAAGGTAGAGCTTGCAGTGAGTCGAGATCACGCCACTGTACTCCAGCCTGGGCAACACAGCAAGACTCTGTCTCAAAAAAAAAAAAAAAAAAGAAAAGAAAAACAAAAAAATATGTTTGTGTAAATATTTTCTAGAATACATTTTCTGTATAAAGGAAACTATCTGGTTTTGCCAGTGCAGTCTTTCCAGCACAGATGACAATGTCTAGCAGGCAGGAGGTATTCAAACTAAGCTTGAGGAATGAATCAATGAGAAGTGTTAAAAGCAATGATGAGTATACATGGGACACAGTATGAGCACAAAAGGGGACTTTTCTGTGTCCTAAAAAAGCTAGCCGATCTGGATTTTGAAGGATCTGCCTATGTTACCCAGGCAAGAAAGGAGGAAACTGGCATACCCAACTGTGAAAGTGCCATGTTAAATCTCTAAAGAATGAAATGGCTTGTACCATGTGAGCAATGACAAACAATGCAGCACTACTGGGAGAAAAATTTGGCAGGAAGGAATAGTAGGGCAGAAAGGAGTAGTAGGGCAGGAAGGAGTAGTAGATCATGAAGTTCAAGAATACAGAATATCTTTCATGTCATTCCAAACAATATTTGACTTTATCTCTGGCAATAAGGGGCCTCTGAAGATTTTCAATCAACAAGTAACACGGTTAGGCTGTCAATGTACCATTCTATGGAAAATACAGGAGAATAAAGACTCTTCTATTAAGATAGGTAATTGAAGACATAAGACTGAAGGCTATACCTCCATCACTTCTCCCTAGCACAGGCCCTGAAACAATCAAAACGGAGGCCCATAGTGCAGAAGCTTGTGGTACCCTCAGTGACAACATGATCTAAGCATATCTCACATGCCCAGGTCTTATAGGGTTACATGCCAAGGAAAACACTCTAGTTAAAGAAACAAAACATCTATGAAACAACCAAGGAACAAAAGTCCACATAAGTAATATGATATAAACTGGAAAAAAAAAGTAGCTCATGACAAAGTGGGACCAGAGATGTGTAGGGTGAGTAGGGAAAAGCTCTTTTTGGACCAGACGGATTCACAGCCACATTCTACCCAGAGGCACAAAGAAGAGCTGGTACCATTCCTTCTGAAACGATTCCAATCAATAGAAAAAGAAGGATTTCTCCATAATTCATTTTATGAGGACAGCATCATCCTGATACCAAAACTTGGCAGAGACACAACAAAAAAAAGAAAATTTCAGGCCAATATCCCTGATGAACATTTATGTGAAAATCCTCTGTAAAATACTGGCAAACCGAATCCAGCAGAACATCAAAAAGCTTATCCACCACGATCAACTCAGTTTCATCCCTGGGATACAAGCCTGGTTCAACATATACAAATCAATAAACATAATCCATCACATAAACAGAACCAATGACAAAAACCACACGATTATCTCAACAGACACAGAAAAGGCCTTCAATAAAATTCAACACCCCTTCATGCTAAAAACTTTCAATAAACTAGGTACTGGCCGGGCACGGTGGCTCATGCCTGTAATCCCAGCACTTTGGGAGTCCGAGGCGGGCAGATCATGAGGTAAGGAGGTCGAGACCATCCTGGCTAACATGGTGAAACCCTGTCTCTACTAAAAATACACAAAAAAATTTAGCAGGGCATGGTGGCAGGCGCCCGTAGTCCCAGCTGCTCAGGAGGCTGAGGCAGAATGGTGTGAACACAGGAGGCGGAGGTTGCAGTGAGCCGAGATCACGCCACTGCACTCCAGCCTGGGCTACAAAGCGAGACTCCATCTCAAAAATACAAAAACAAAAACAAAAACACAAAAGTAAGGAAACAACAGATGCTGGAGAGGATGTGGAGAAATAGGAACACTTTTACACTGTTGGTGCGAGTGTAAATTAGTTTAAGCATTGCGGCAGACAGTGTGCAATTCCTCAAGGATCTAGAACCAGACACCATTTGACCCAGCAATCCCATTACTGGGCATATACCCAAAGCATTATACATCATTCTACTATAAAGACACATGCACACGTGTTTATTGTGGTACTGTTCACAATAGCAAAGACTTGGAACCAACCCAAATGTCCATCAAGGATAGACTGGATGAAGAAAATGTGGCACATATACACCATAGAATAATATGCAGCCATAAAAAAGGATGAGTTCATGTCCTTTGCAGGCACATGTGTGAAGCTGGAAACCATCATTCTCAGCAAACTAACACAGGAACAGAAAACCAAACAACACATGTTCTCACTCATAAGTGGGAAGCTGAACAGTGAGAACACATGGACACATGAAGGGGAACAACACATACCGGGGCCTTTCACGGGGTAGGGAGGCTAAGGGAGGATAGCATTAGGAGAAATACTTAATGTAGATGATGGGTTGATGGGTACAGCAAACCACCATGGCACATGTATACCTATGTAACAAATCTGCACATTCTGCACATGTATCCCAGAACTTAAAGTATTAAAAAAGAAGGAAGGAAGGAAGGAAGGAAGGAAGGAAGGAAGGAAGGAAGGAAGGAAGGAAGGAAAGAAGGAAAGAAGGAAAGAAGGAAAGAAGGAAAGAAGGAA
>NC_045439.1:149386825-149476395 GCF_002776525.5 Piliocolobus tephrosceles
GAAAGAAGGAAAGAAGGAAAGAAGGAAAGAAGGAAAGAAGGAAAGAAAGAAAGAAAAGAAAAGAAAAGAAAAGAAAAGAAAAGAAAAGAAAAGAAAAGAAAAGAAAAGAAAAGAAAAGAAAAGAAAAGAAAGAAAAGAGGTGAGTCCTCTTCTGGTCCTTTAAGGAAGTGAGAGGGAAGTGGCAGAGCAGGAGGGAAGGTTTTCAGGAAAAATGACACCAAATGGAAGAAGACTGCCTGGCTGCTTTGGATGGGCAATTATATGGAGGAACATGTGTGATGGTAGCCCTCATCAATCAATTTACTCTGGTAAAGCTGTTTTTTAGACTTTAATACTAGCCATGTCTATTTCCTGGCCACTTCAATGCTAAAGCCATTAGGTTGGGCTCAGCAAGGTAAGTGTAGTGCCAGCTAGGCTGCGGTGGGTGGTAGCTGTGGGGGCTCAGTGAAGGGTGTCAGAATCCCGGCAAAATGAGGCTCCCCCCTTTCCCCTCCACCCTCACCCCTTAGAAGGCACCTGGTCAAGGAAACTGGAACGTGATGAGTAGAGCAAGGACACTTCCACATAGAGGCACCTGGGGGAGGTGTCAGAGCCTGATTTTTTTTTTTTAATTTTGAAATGCACCTTTATTATTTCAGTTAAATTCAGATTACTATTAGAATAAAATTCACTCATTCATTCAAATTATCACTCAGTAATATGCTATCTGGGAACCATTTTAGGTACTAGATGAAACTTTTTTTTTTTTTTTTTTGAGATGGGGTCTCACTCTAACACCCAGGCTGGAATGCAGTGGCACAATCTCAGCTCACCACAACCTCTGCCTCCCGGGTTCAAGCGATTCTTCTGACTCAGTCTCCCAAGTAGCTGGGACTACAGGTGCGCACCACCACACCCAGCTAATTTTTATATTTTTAGTAGAGACAGGGTTCCACCAATGTAAACACTACTCTTGACCTGACAGGCAGCTTTTCCTTATAATCTGGCAACACTACCCACAACCCCCAGATTGACTAGGGATTGTTTCTTATCATCTAGAGATAGGAGCTCGAAATAGGGGTTCAAACCCCAGTTATGTCACTGGCTCCATGACATACACAAGTTTCCTCTCTCGCTCTCTCTCTCCGGGAAGCTTCTCACTATGAAATGCTTATTTCACAGAGTTGGAATAAATGAAAGCACTTTATAATCTGCCATTATTTGGACCACTCAACCCAGACATATGGTCTGAAATAAAAGATGGAAGTCACAGACAATAAGAGTTATATCTGTATGCAAAATGATGGCACCCTGGCAGCAAAAGACCCTGGAGAGAAGACTGAGTTCACATGTAAAGCCTCCTTTTATCTCTACCTGAAAGAGGTAGAATCCAGCACATTTGCAAAGGAGTATGTTTCCTGCTTAGAGATGCCCTGCCCCAGAACCACACTCTGTACCTTAGCCCTTTCTTCAGAGGGTAATGGTCAAGAATGAAGGCACTTGTGCTTTAATCCTGACACAACCATTTACTGTCTGGATGACTTAACATCTCTGGGCCTCAGTTTTGGAAAATGATGCTAATTGTTCCTACCGCATAGAGTTGTGAGGATTAAATAAGTTGATTTTTATCAAGTACTTAGAGCAGTCCCTTGCAAATGCAACGTGCTTAAAACACATTGGCCATTATCTTCTCACAGTCAATGTTTCTATAGGAACAAAATATTGGCTGGTGACCTCAAGTTAATTTGCCATAACATGATATAGACTGCCCTAGCACTCACTGCCAGTGCCAGAGAGGAAGGATGGCCCCATTTGAACTTGGAAAGTGGCTATTCTGAAGAATTAGAATCTCTTGCCCAGAACATGTGGCTGAGAGGCAGAATGTGAAGCACCTTATTTGTTTCATCTGGGCTCTCTTGTGTTTACAGGGAGCTGGCATTTCTCTGTCATTCAAAAGAAGGAAAAAAACGCTCAATGATCGGTCATTCTACTATCAAAGAAGATAACATTTTATCAACTTTTCTTAAATATCTCACATACTCTTCCTTCCAAAAGCACTTGAAGCTTAATTTAGTAAATGGCTGGTCAAAGGGAGAAAAGTGACCATTACAATTTGTGATTCACCCAATAATTGTGATCAAAGTAATAATGGCAATAATAGTAGTAGTTAACATTTATTATATACATATTGTGGACAACGTTTTATCATAAGTGCTTTACAGAAAATATCTCATCACAAATCTTACAAAAACCCTAGGAGATATTATCCCCATTTTACAGAAGGGAAAATAATCCCCAAGTTTCCTAATAACAGGATATCAGGGAGATTTCAATAGAAGAGTCGAGCCAACAAAAACATAAATTCAGCAGACAGTGGAAATTCTGTTGGGAAATAACCCCCCCGGGCCCTCTATCACTCAGCACCAAGAACACCTCCAATTACCGTATGAGTTTCCAGCAACATGGTAACTTTCAGTTCTCAGAAATGTCCAAATGAAGAGCAAGTCATATGGAAAGATACTTAAGACTGAGCCACTTTCCATTACTTGAAAATTTAGATCTATCCTTAAAGATTGCTTCTGGCATGTCTATGTTAGTAGGAGTTGCATTTATCAAGTTGTTTAGAAATAGTGTTTGTTTAATCAGGGCTTTTTAATGCACAAAGCACTTTTAAATCATTATCTCATCTGACTTTTTTCAGTGATGGTGACAAATAGAAGTCTTTGTTGTCATTTTATATATAAAATTGAGGCTTAACGACGTCCTCAAGCCCCAGAACTGGATACCAAAGACCTGTCTTCTGCCTCATATCCCATCTTATGCTTTCATCTTTTAATAAGATGGAGAAACGAGATTTCTGCACAGGGTAAAATTTTATTTCAGCACCACACACTAGATACCCAACTAGACCAAAGGATTAATAAGAGCATGTCACCAGCTGGGAACAGATGTATCAAACAGAGATTGGGGGTTAACTGGTGTTCAGATTGGGCTAAACACCTTCAAACTTTACTGCAAACAGTTAACAAAATCACGGCAGAATATAGACGCTTTTTGTGTTCCAGAAAACAGTCTTCGGACCACCTCAAAAGAAATTCTGTCAAAGTTGTTTTTCTTCTTTAATCCAGGTTGGCCAGCAGTCAAAGAAACAAGGTCTTCATCGTCCACTTCAGTCCTCAACATTTCAACTGAAAACGGAAGCTTAGACATTGTGCTTTATAAAATACCATTGGGTGATTAGGGCTTAGAGACATTTCCTGACGTCTAATGGAGATAAGGAATGAAGGCTCCAGAACCAGTTGAGGTACAATTCACTCCCCGATAGGTAAGCAGAAAAAGAGCTAACACTGGAGCCACCCCGTTTCCCTCTGGAATGTCCCTCTGAGTTTGAGGAAATTCATGTCATCACCTTCCCACCATTCAATAGTCATGGTTATTAGTGGTATCCAAAGATATTCAGAGTCAAATTTAGGTCACATGGGGGCAAACAATGGAATTCCTGCTCTCAAGGACAGAGGAACACTCTAATTTCATTTTCACAGTCAGCACACACGCAATTTCCACCCTAGACATCTGTTGTCCGAAGCACTGCCTAAACTTGAGTGCTATGACATGAAATACATATCTGAAGCTCTGTGGCCTCTTCAGGGGACTGGGATGTCACCCTGCTTGGCTTCTCTGATCAAAAAAGACTTTCAACCCGGAGAATCCCTGGCTTCCAATGGGAGGACAGATCTCTAGAAAAGCCCTGGGCCCCTTTTGGATGTGGTACTGTGTAAGGTGAGAGCTTCACTGGAGTTGGAACTTAGGACTCTGAACACTTCATGGCTGAGATCATGGTTTCTTTGGATCTGGAGCAATTGGGAGAGGTGTAGAGAAGTGGCAAAGGGGACAAATTCAGCTCCTGGAAACAACTGGCAAGATCTCAGAATAGAGATTTTTTTTTTAAAGCACAAAAAAGAAAGCATTCATCACTTCTGCAAGGAAACCTTCCCTAATTACATTGAAATAAAAATACCCTCCTTCTCACAACCCCCTCTGCCATTCCCCTTGAGTATCATGTTATGCTGGCAATTTACAATTTCACTGCCAGAGCAAAACTCCTGTGCAGGTTACTCTCATATGTTTGGTTGACATTCAGAATCCTGATATCTCAAAACGTGATACTGCTTCTGTGAGTCTATCTTGTTACTTATAGATTCGTAGTGTTCATTTTGGCTTATAAGCCCCAGTGGAGCAGAGATGATACCCATTTTGCTAGTTTAACATATACATCAACACAAATATTCTTACCCTACCTTGTAATCTAAATCTCCCTTCAGTATGTATTTTCTCAGGTGAATCCAAGTTAGAAATTATTAGATGATACTGTGTACTTTTTCAAACCCATCAAGCTATTGCTGATCCAAAAGGGAAACAGCTCCCTTTAGCTTCTAGTGAAAAGCCCTTCTGTTAGACAAACTCCCTCTCTATAATTAGCTAACATTTCTTTCAACTTTGGCAGCAAGAACAAACAGGCCATTTCAAACACGAAGAGTTTAAGAAGGTACCGTGGAAAATGAGCATAGGTGCACATAACTGTTGGTACGGATATTTACTTCTGCACACCACACAGAATGCTCATTTTGTCATTTTTATCTGCTAAGAGTAGGCTGAGAACCAAGAAACAGACATGGCATCTGGCCCTGAATTGCAACTACTTTTTGCAATTTGCAATCAAAATACTTTAAAGAACACTTGTTTAAGAGATTGACTGATTCATAATAAAGCATCTGGTTTTCCCACCTGTATAACCAGAGCTTTTCTGAACATGCCGCAAATGACAGTGCTTTTGCTTCAACACACAATGTCAGATCCTTTGCCCATGCTCTCCTGTCCTCCCTAAAATGCCATGTATGACTGTCATTGCTGTAAAACCAAGCTCCATAATGCCCTGATGCTGCATCCAATTTCTTAACCCCAGGGACCTCCAGGGCATCCAAGCTCATCCCAAGTTTATCAAGATCCACCAGGGAACAGCAAGCCCCACTAGGGAAGGAGGTGGAGGTAGGGGAGTTGCCATCTACTGAGGACGTATCACGCTGCAAAAGTGGGAGTTGTATTATCCCATCAAACCCTCGCAAGCACTCCAGGAGTATATATTCTTCATTTTGCGTATGAAAAAACTAATGATGAAAAAGTTTAACAAACATGCTAAGCTACATGTTTCAAGTTTGGATCTCAAGTTAAATGCCATGCTCTTTCCACTGCATCACATGCTCCAGTTTGGGAGCATAGGCACAGGGCATGGGAACATGCGAAATTTTAGGAGTTAATTTTTTATCTTAAAAGCAAGAAAAAGTCAGCATTGATTTTAAATTTTTCTTACATATAACACTCTGGAAAGATTGTAGAAAACTTATTAAAGGAAGGGAACATGGAAGATATGGAATCCGGTAAGAAAGTTACTGCAGTATTCCAGGAGAGGGTTGATAAGGGCTGGAAATAAATTGTCTATCAGCTAGGATTCCTTCATTTTGAACAACATAAACAAACGGCAACATCCACTCAAACCCTCTAGCTACTTTGAAAGAGTTTTCATTGGAAGGGTTTGGTGGGCTCACATGACTGACAGAAGGCAGGACAGCCAGGCCTATGAATGCACCACAACCAGGCACTCCAAAAGGCCAGGGGACAGGAAAGAGAGAGACCCTGGGAATGCTTCTGCCACCACCCTGCACTGAGTGACTTCCAACCATTCTTCCACCCTTCCACCCCTTAGTCAAGTTTCAGAGACCTGGATTAGAGCAGCTACTTGGCCAAATTCAGGTTACATGCCAGAGATCTCGTTTGAGGAATGGATAAGGAGAGGAAGGATCTTGCACTCTGGGATTCCATAGTGGAATGCAGATACTGAAATTACTTCCCAACAAGTGGACACACAGTGAGTGAGAGCTATCCCCAGTGGAAATCAGAGTACTACTCAGAAGATGGAATGGATGCTGAGCTGCCAAAAGCTGACCAATGCTCAGAAGAAGTGCTGACAGTGGATCAGAGGAGGAGAAAATAGCATTTGAAGTACCATAGGCATTAAACACTTACTGAGAGCCTACTAGGTGTAAGGCAGTAGGCAAGTGTGATTGAAGATATATCGAAGTATAAAGCACTGACTTGGATTTAAAGAGGATCATAACATCAGAAAATAAATGACAACATTAAGTCATATATAGCATGTGCCAAGTAAATGGTATGGATAATAACACCTGTGAGATTCAGAGAATGGAAAGATTACCAAATCTAAAGTAATTAGGAAAGTCATCCTAGATGCAGTGGAACTTAAATAGCATTTAGGATTTAGGCCACCAGGCAGAAAAAGGGAGCTTTCTATGCAGGGAGGATGATCGGAGCAGAGGCATGGAGACACAATATCCAAAGTACATTTAGAAATCAATTGATACACCATTGTCTAAGAAAAACAATTCATATGAGAAATCCTTTCTGACAAAGAATGATATTTAAAATCCAATAAAAGTGCATTTTCCCTTTTCTTCTTTAACTCTCCTTGCTTAATCACTCAGGAGTTTAGGGAGTGATTTCAAGACTTTAGGGAGGAAAGTAAGGAAGGTGTTGTATTTGTAAAACTGAGGGGTTGGGCTCAAATGTGTCAGTGGTTGTGAGAGAAGAAACAAAACAGACCTGAGAGAGACCTGCATTGCGTTCCAAGTTCCGGACTCCCCTTCCTGGACCAAAGCCAGGCTGGCTGGAGTCAAACTCATCCACGTCATTGTCAGGCTGCCAGATGCCCTAATCTACCCTGACCGCCACATTATCCTCCCTGGTCTTTCTCCTTTCCATTATTCCACAACACTGTCTCTCACCCGTCTCCAGAGCCAAGCCCCAGGAAGAGGGGTGAATCTAAAAACAAGGAGAGAAGCCTGGATCCTCCTGGATTCTGGCCTGCCAATGGCCGAGGTCTTTTTAGAGCCAGATCTAACGGGACCACTGCTCCACTCCAGGGCTTAGCTCATCTTCAGCATTCTTATTTCCCTTAAGTAGTACTTGCAGATGGGGTAAAAAGACAACATGCTTGGCTACGGTGAATAATCCTGCAATGAACATAGGAGTGCTCATATCTCTTCAAGATCCTGATTTCAATATTTTTTGGATAAATACTCAGAAATGGGACTGCGGGATCATGTAATTCTATTTTTAAACTTTTTTAGAAACTTCTATAGATTTTTTACATAGCAACTGCATCTTTTTGCATGTCTACCAACAGTGTGCAAAAGTTTTAATTTCTCTATAGCCACTGTCTTTTGTTTTTGTGTAATACATAATATCCATTCTAACAGATGTGAGGTAATGTCTTACTGTGGTTTTATTTGCATTTCTCTAAGGATTCGTGACACTGAGCATTTTTTCACATACCTGTTGATTATTTGTATGTCTTATTTGGAGAAATGTCTATTCAAGACTTCAGCCCACTTTTAATGGGTTTATTAGCTGTTTTTTTCTTACTATTGAATTGTAAAAACAACCTAAATATCTATCAACAGATAAGCGGATAAAAAGTGTGGTATATACATATGATGGAACACTATTCAGCCTTAAAAAGGAAGAAAATCCTGACACATGTAACAACATTGATGAACCATGAGGTCATTCTGCTAAGTGAAACAAGCCAGCCACAGAAAAACAAGTACTTCTTTATTCCACTTACATGAGGTATCAAAGATAGTCAAATTCAAAGAATCAAAGAGTGGAATGGCAGTTTCCCAGGGCTGGAAGGAGGAACAAATGGGGAGTTACTAACCAAAGGGCATAAAGATTCAGTCAAGCCAGATGAATAAGCTCTAGGAATCTTCTACAGAACACTGTACCTATAGTCAACAATGACATATCATGTGTTAAGAGGCTAGATCTCATGTTAAGTGCATTTACCACAATGAAATAAAATGAAATAATAAAATGACAATGTAATAATTACATCTCCAGCTGCTTACTTGTAGGAACCAGTCAAGCCTTCAGAGTCCTGCCAGCAATTCTAGATGCTTGCATTTCCAGACACCTACAGGCATCAGGAGGTGGCCAACTGCTTGTTTTCCATGTTTTCCCTTTCCCAGTTCTGAGGCATGATGCACCAAGCTCAGTACACTGCACCCATCAAACAGGGCTGCAGAGGGTCAAGATGTATACCAACCGCAAGCGTACAGAAAGCACTAAAAGTGGGCTTTTCCTTTAAAGAGACTCTGAGGAGTGCAGGAAGTATTTTTCCCATAAGAAAGAGATAGCTCAGGCAGCTTGCTTCCTTCCATCATCTTGTTTTTACTGTGAATCACGGTAGTATTCATCACTTTTAAAATCTAAACCCCAATTTTCCACCAATGTGAAGAGTATTTAAGTGCTTTCCATGTTTCTAATTCTTTACAACATTCAGCGGGCCAATCAGGAGAAGCCAGAGATGTAGATCAGGACCTCAAGCAGCTCAGTGGAGGTACAAGCTCTAACTGCATGAAATTCAACACTGAGATACTGTATCAGTCCATTCTCATGCTGCTCTAAAGTACTGCCCAAGACTGTGTAATTTATGAAAGAAAGAGGTTTAATTGACTCACATTTCTGCAGGGGTGGGGAGGCCTCAAGAAACTTACAATCATGATGTAAGGGGAAGCAAACACGTCCTTCTTCACATGGCAGCAGGAAGAAGTGCCTAGCAAAAGGGGGAAAAGCCCCTTACAAAACCATCAGATCTCATGGGAACTCACTATCTCAAGAACAGCATGAGGGTAACTGTCCCCATGTTTAAATTACCTCCCACCTGGTCCCTCCCACAGCACGTGGGGATTATGGAAACTACAATTATAGGTGAAATTCAGGTTGAGACACAGTCATACTGTATCAGATACCTAATTCTTTTCATTGACCATCTGGTTTATTATCCATGAGGAGCCACAGAACACTTGGGGAAGTTGGAACGAAACCAAAATAAGGCTTGTATAATTCACCATACGATCATGACTGAATTTGATGTAGATAAAGTTATAAAAATACAAAAACAAATAAATAACTAGGTTTCATAACAGAGCATTCCAAATATCCTCTGCACCGTGATTGTACTAGATTGATTATAAATTATTCACACCGTGACTTTGTAGCTTTTCCCATTAAGAAGTGAAGTCTATCACCTTACTCCTTGAACTCCGACTTGGCAACGTGACTTGGTTTGTCTAAGAGGAGTGAAGGTGTTGGTATTCCACTTCCACTTCCAAGCCTAGGCTTCAGGGGCCCAGCATGTTTCTGCCAGCATTTTTAGAACCCTGTCTCCATCACGCAAACAATCGCAGGCTAGACTGCTAGATAATGAGAGATTAAGTGGAACAACTGGGATGCTAAGCCAGCAGCCCCCAGGTGACTTGGCAACTGACCACAGACACATGAGTGAGCCTGGCTCAGATGAGAAAGACCACCAGCCCAGATTTTGAACCTGTAAAAATGTAAGCTAAATACATATTTTTTTCAGTCAGTGATTTATGGGTTGGTTTGTTATACAGTGATAGGTAACTGATAACAATTCCTCTTAGATTTTGATACCCTATTTCTTCTTGGACCTCAGGAATCAACGCTATTATTCCATCCACAGCTACACTATCACAGCTCTACACAACTGCCCCATGGTCCCTGCAGATGATATTAATACATCCAGATCATTTCTGAATTTTACAGTTAACGTGTCTGAGATTTCTATTTAGTCTTGCCAATCCTTACTTTTCATTCCTGCCATTATCAGACCTCCATTTCATTTGCGGGACATTGGTAATGTGTCCTAATTGGTCTTGCTTCTAGTGTTTTCTTGTTCTAGCCAATCTCACTCTCTATTGGTTTGGCCTGACAATGCCACTTTGTATATCACATCTTGTCTTTCTGTGGTCCCTCACTGTCTAGAGAATTAGGTTGAATTTAAGGTCAGGACAAAACAAAAATAAATGATATTGAATACCCACTATGTGCCACACAAAGTTGAATAAGATACAGAAGCGTAAGTCCACTTCGCTTGATAAACACCCTCTTTAATCCAATTCCATTCCACCTCTGCCGATTCCTGCTCCACAACTTATCTACCTAAAACATCTGCCTCACCTCTTAAATATGAAACTACTCTGGCATTTTTGTTCATGTCAGTTATCCCAAATCCACTGCCTAAAATGCCCTCTCTACTTTTCCCAGCTTCTCTCTGTCTTCCTTCAATGCCCAATTTGAGTCCTAACTCTTCTGAAACTTTCTCCTACTGCCCCCCATCCAGGTAATCTTTTTCTTCAGTATCTCTTGCCTCAATTATTTCATGCTTCCTTAGCTGTTAGCTGGGGCATCTGTATGGCCAGTCACTACACTAGCCTAGAAACCAGGGGCCATGACTTATCTCCCTCCAGCACCCAGCACAGTGCCAGACCCATATGCCTGAAGGTGATAGTAATACTAGGTCAAAAAGGACTAAGCTCTTTCCCCAAGACAATGTAAAGTGTTGGTTCTCCTGCCTTTAAATACAAGTCTTAATTTTATATGCTTAATTTTAGGTATTTGTTTTGATTTTTAAAAAGCACAGACCCTCACCATCCCTGCCATGACTCACAAGGAGTCAGATAAAAGAAGGGAGGCTTCCTAACACATATTAGGTTAATGCAAAAGTAATTGTGGTTTTTGCTATTGACAGCTACCACTTACCAAACACTCACTAAGTGCCAGGCACCACCATGCACATTTCATTTGTATGTTCTTACTTAAATTTTACAACACATCACATGGTACATATTATTATCTCCATTTTATAATAAAGGAAACTCATTAGCATGATTGAATAGTCTATCAAAAATCCCACAGCCAGCAGTGGGACCTCTTCTGCCCAAGCCCAAAGCATGTGTTCTTAAGTAAGCTATCATGCCCCTGATTTCTTTGATTCTTTTGATCTTAGGACATACGAAACTGCCTTTTATCATTACTGTACCTCCGCATCAATAGTCCTTATCTTCTAGCCTGGTCTGTAGTTCCACGGAACCTAGGTAACCTAGTACTTCATGCAGCAAACAGGATAACGCTGCCACCTCAAAGATGTCCATGTCTTCATCCCCAGAACCTGTGAATGTATGTTACATGGCGTGGGGGAATTAAGACTGCCGATGGAACTAAGGTTGCTCATTCGCTGGGCTAGAGATGGGGAGATTGTGCTGCATTATCCAATGGGCCCGTGCAATCACAGGGGTCTTTCTCAGTGAAAGCGGGAGGCAGGAGGGTCAGCGAAGGAGGTGTGACAACAGAAGCAGAGATCAGAGGGATGCAATGGCTAGGGGGCTGGGGCCCAAGCCATAGGGTGTGGGTGGCTTCTAGAAGCTGGAAAAGGCAAAGAAACAGATTTTCCCTTGCACCCTCCAAAAAGAATGTTTAATTTTAGCCCAGTGAGACCCATTTCAGACTCCTGACCTCCAGAGCTCTAAGGTAATAAATCTGTGTCCTTTTGAGCCGCTGAGCTTGTGGTAATTTGTCACAGAAGCAACAGGGAATGATTATGCCTTTCCATAGAAATAGTTAGGGCCAGTTTATGGTCTGAGAGTTTGTCAAGACTTCTCTCAGGAGTTACCGTCTGAATGATTATAAGGAATTTTTAAATTCAACCTCTATTACTGAGGCATCATAAATTGTTTCTACAATTACACTGGAGAAAGTTTTTGAAGAGTCACTTCAAAAATGTCTAAAAAGAAAGGCAGAGAGCTGACCCCTCTTCTCCTCTCCTGTGCTCATACACTGGGTAGAAATACGCTCCATTCAAGTTCTGATTAGCTGAGATTTCCTGTGGAACTAACGTGCTCTTGCTAGTTTCTAAATGATGTTTTTCTCCTCCCGGTAAAATCAAGAACTGCCAATAAGGTGCAGGCCAGCTGCTGGGCCCGCTCTGTCTCACACACACCATATACACAAATAGGAAGATGGTCTCCAAGGCTGTAATTTCCTGGCCAGCAAGTGTCTTGGGTTTCACTTCAGTGGTTAATGATGTGTCACCCGGGCGCCTCGGTATGGGGCATTTCCAACCTTCAATTAAAGGACTATCATTTACTCTATATATTAACATCCAGAACAATAAACACAGTGGAACACAGTCATTAGAGGCAGCCATAATCCATGGCCTGCTGTGTACTGATGTCAACCCTGCTGCGTTTGACATCTGAAATAATCCCAAAGAAAGCACTGCATTTTCAAAGCCGGGACTACGTTGAGGATATCCACCCCTGGCTGCATTCCATCTTTCCACCTCCATCTTCCAATCTATCAACATCTTGGTTCAACCTCAGAGTTAAAAACCCCTTGTCTTCACAGAAAGACATCCAGGCTAACCTTCTCTTTTGCTGGAAAGAATGCCACCCATTTTCAGTTGATTGAACCTAGTGGGTCTTCGTTGTAAGAGAATAAAACTAATCCTGGATAAATCGTAATTCCTAATCTAAAGGATATCAGAATGAAGTAGGATTGAAGACATACTACCAACACAAAACAAACAGCCCTGAGCATAGTGCACAAAGAAAGCAGATAGATACAGAAAACCAGCAAAAGACAAGTTCTCTCAAACTTAGCCGAAATGTGGAGCCACATGAAAAGTGCAGTAATCCTTCCTTCACCTCAGGGCTCATGTCTGTCTCATCTTTTCAACACAGCACAATTGCAATTTCTAGGGGTCCAGCTACCTAGATTTTTTGAGTTGAACTCTTTCTTCAAGGGGATCCAAAATGAAAACAATTCAAAAGTCTCCTGTTCCAGGGAGTGGGGGTGGCAGGGCATGGGAATCTCGGGGTGTTTATTGTACGCTGACAGGTTGAAGAGGAGATGTACTTGGGTTGAGGCGATGGAAAGATGCCGTACAGTTAGATGGGAAGCAAGAACACAAAGAAACCCTTTTCAGCAGACCAGGGGACTGCAGGACCCAAAACCTCTAAGACTGGGATAAAAGCAGGCTTTATTCATTCAAGGGACTGCAGCAACTGCCTACTGCCTGGCTGGTAAATCTCATCATCGCACTGTCCCTAGGAAGGGGTCTGATTTGATTGGTTGTCCCATTTAATCTGCGGCATCTCTATTGGGAGGTGCTGTTAGACTTGCCCACTTCACAAGCAGGGGCCACCTCCACGGAGCCTGTAGAGGCTGCCTGCAGCTGAGCCACCAACGACCGGCCTGTTGGGAGCCAGCGAATTGCGCGACACAGCACAAGGAAATGCCATGCACCAGAGCAGCATACCTCAGAAGGAGACTTGGGAACACAGCAGGCAGGCAGACGCCCTGTGTGCCCGTGTGCATGTATCTTTAAAATCAAATAGAAGTGACACTACTCTTCTGAGTTACCTATACCATTATTCCTCTCCACCAATTGTTTTTCATTTTGCCTTTTTTTCTTTTGATAAAGTTTTATGCTCCATGTTTGGGCTGCAGAAGCAGATCCAAAGGAGTCTCCGTACACCACCTGATTCTCTGAGCAGGGGCTCTGGGGACTTTCTGGAAATGACTGTGCCTCAATGCAGAGAGAGGGGTTTTCCAAGTTACCAAGTACATTTTCTGTTCTTAACACCCGGGGGGGGGGGGGCGTGGAGAAAGTGACAGGCTCTGTGGTGGCTTCCTGGGCATACCCATGGAAAGTGCTTACTCGTCTTTGCACACCTCGCCTGGGTCCCGGTCCACTCACAAACCTGGTAGATCCCTCTTTCGAACCATTCTGGCCTGCGGTACCTATGGGCTTTCACTGTGCGTGGCCGCCCCCTGCTGGAGCAGCCTGGAACTGACCTCCAGGGACACCTAGGGCAGACACCTGGCCAGCGCAGGGAGGTGTGAGAGAACAGATTGTCGAGTTCTTTCCATGGCATTCATTCCAGAGGGAGCCACTAAACTGGCCTTGACACACAGGAATCTGTTTAATAATCCTGTGGAGACCTAAAGTCTACAAATCCCTATGGTAACTCCTCTGAGAGTTTAATCACCCTCTCTCGGAAATCTTTTCCCTATTTGTGATCTGAACGATGTTTCTGTTTCATTTCCAACTGATCTGATCTAATCAGGGATGAAAAGCAGCTGCTGTCAATTCTCTGGGCAAAAGCCCTTTATAGGCCAGGAGAAAGATTAACGAATGTGCCTCACTTCCCAGGAAAAGTCCTAAGCTTTACTTTCCTTTAATATGACTTTATTTGGCCTATTTTACAATGTGTTTATTATCTCTGTGACTCTCTTCTGAATGCTCTCATCTTCTCTACATTTCTCCTTACTTGGGACATGATACCCCTAGTAAGAATCTGGCTGTAGCCAAGTATGATGCTGCTACTCTCATGTGTACCCCTCTAGATGACCACTTTTTTGGCAAATATTTGTTAAGCACCTACTATGTGTGAGGCACACAGGTAAGGTCACTGTGAGTTACAGATGAATTACTCACAGACTTTCCAAAAAGAGGGAGAAGCTAGTCCTAGAATGCCTGCACACAGATCACTCTAACGGTGTATAAGATAGGAACAGGCACCAGTTTAACTGGAGACCAAACAGGGAGAACGCTTTCAGCCAGGGTGCATGGAAGGCTTCATGGAGATGTGGGAACTGAACCGGTCTTTGAAGGATATGTAGAATTTGGCTGGACCTGAGAAGGGAAAACAGCATTCCATGCAGAGATGACTGAGGGAAGCTCCAGAGACAGAGAACACAGGGCATAGATCTGATGAGCTGGAAATGGTTGCATTTGGGTGAGTCAACAGGGACTATGGAAAGCATTCACTGGGCCAGGCTGTGGAGGCTTTCCCTATCATGGGAAGGCATTAAATAATCCAGAGGCTGCCTTCACTTCTTAGAACTCCTGTTTGATTTTATTAACTTGAAGATAGCTTGTTTTTTACCATGCTGATCCTAAATCATTCTCAGCTGTTCTTAGCGTCACTGTGTCCCCATCTAGTATTGGCTCTTGATTTTGATTTGTTTGCTCCAAGTCCCTGTTTGGGTTTCACTCTGTTGTTTCTCGATTTCCGAGAAATCTGTCTTGCCCTGGCTTACGCACCACCACTTTCTTAACCCAACCTTTGATAATATCAGTTCCAGCTGACCAGCTCTGTCATCTCATCTCTTTCCCTGAAGCAGCGGTTCTTTGATACTCCCTCGATCCCTTTAGGAGACTTCAAAAGGCAGGACACCTACAAGTGACATGCTGGGCAACTTACCTGCCCATTGTGGCCTCAGTGTTCTCATCTCTAAAAAGAGAAGGGAGGTGCCTCTTCGACCTCTACGAGCACTTCTGAAGCTTACGCTCCATACGGCAATAACCTCAACTATTTCTGTCCACAGGCCATACCCCCAGCAGTCATTTCCATGGAATAGTTTCATCCTTCCTGAAAGAATGTGCCTATGAAATTGACTGAAAATGGACTTTGAAACAAATTGGACCTGCTACGAAGTCAACTAGCTTTGAGTTATTTATTTCCAACTGGGATGAGAATAGAGGAAAAGATGAGAACAGGCCCAGCTTGCCTTCTTGCCAAAGGGCCTCTCCCCAGGAGATACTTTCAAAGACAAGATGATGGATTAGAAAGCACGAAAAGAAGGTACAGGTGGCATGCAGCACTCTGCTCCCTTCTTGAATCTGCCAGATGCTGCCTGTCCTTCACCTCTTTTGGTCATCAGGCTGGCCCTGCTGGATTGACTCTGCCAGCAGAAGCAAGACTTTCCTTCTGGCATGGTTCTCTCTAGATTCAGGTACTTTGCAGGACCCAATTTACCCATCTCCACAGGGGACATGTCTCACACATGGCTGCCTCATGCCACTTACCACCCTGACACTCAGTCTTCTCTTGGTAGTAATCGCCTTTACCATCTGTTTGGCAGGAGTGTGAGACAGAAATGGGTAACACCCAGCAAATTACTAAACTGTTAGCCTCAATTTCCTGTCAGGTACTTTAACAAGAGCCCATATATCAGGAAGAATCTAGAGGATCCTGAAGAAAACAGGAGGACAGGACTAGGGCAGGGAGTGCAAAGTCAGGGAGAAGAACTCTACTTTCTTCATACTTCTAAACTGCTTTTATTATTATCGGGATGTTTCTGTACAGGAACTCCACATTAATTATTTTACTTATGATAGCCTTGTAAACTTAGATGTTAGAATCCCATTTTGTAGATGAGGAAACTAAGGTTTTGATGTTCGTATGCCTTATGGTGAGTGAACTTGACAACCATTCTCATACATTTCTTGGACTGAAGGAAGAAAATATGAGCTGTTGAGACAGAGTCTAATGATAGAAAATTTGAAATGCTTCTTAACACAAATAAATGGTGAATGTTCAAAGGGACAGAAACCCTAAACACCCCGATTTCACCATTACACATATATGCGTGTATCAAAATATCACGTGTACCCCATAAATATGTAAAATTATTATGTAACAATAAACAATTTTTTAAAGAAATAATGGGGAAAACAATGTGCACTATGATTGTCCTGGATCCTCAAAGCTTTGGAAATCTGCAGCTACTTAACAAAAACAGCCCCAGGCTTCTCAGGGAGAAAAATTTCCATTTCCAGGCCCGAGACTTCGCCACAAGTGTGGCTTCAGAAGATGTGAACTGGGAAAGGCCAGAAACCAGAGAGTGGGAAAAAGTGATGGCAGCTGTAGAACCAAGAAGGGACCTTGCAGAGGGTGACAGCTTTCATCTGAATTGGCCATTTCTACTCACGTCCAAAGAAAGGGAACAAAAAATGCACTGATGAGACCAACCTGGCTCAAGCATCAAGGCAGTCTCAAAACTGCTACTAGGAGGAAGGAAGGTCTTACAATACAAGAGAGGACCCACAGGAATGTGAAATGTGCTCTGCTGACTTTTTACATATATATACTTTAAGTTCTAGGGTACATGTGCACAACGTGTGGGTTTGTTACACATGTATACATGTGCCATGTTGGTTTGCTGCACCCATCAACTCACCATTTACATTAGGTATTTCTCCTAATGCTATCCCTCTCCCCCAGCCCCTCACACCCCGACAGGCCCAGGTGTGTGATGTTCCCCGCCCTGTGTCCAAGTGTTCTCATTGTTCAATTCCCACCTATGAGTGAGAACATGCAGTGTTTGGTTTTCTGTCCTTGTGGTAGTTTGCTGAGAATGGTTTCCAGCTTCATCCATGTCCCCCCACAAAGGACACGAACTCATCCTTTTTTATGGCTGCATAGTATCCCACGGTGTATATGTGCCACATTTTCTTCATCTAGCCTATCATTGATGGACATTTGAGTTGGTTCCAATCTTTGCTATTGTGAACAGTGCCGCAATAAACATTCGTGGGCATGTGTCTTTACAGTAGTATGATTTATAATCCTTTGGATATATACCCAGTAATGGGATTGCTGGATCAAATTGTATTTCTAGTTCTAGATCCTTGAGGAATTGCCACACTATCTTCCACAATGGATGAACTAATTTACACTCCCCACCAAAAGTGTAAAAGCATTCCAATTTCTCCACATCCTCTCCAGCAACTGTTGTTTCCTGACTTTTTAATGATCACCATTCTAACAGGTGTGAGATGATATCTCATTGTGCTTTTGATTTGCATTTCTCTGATGACCAGTGATGAGGAGCATTTTTTCATGTGTCTGTTGGCTTCAAAAATGTCTTCTTTTGAGAAGTTTCTGTTCATATCTTTTGCCCACTTTTTGATGGGGTTGTTTTCTTCCTGTAAATTTGTTAAGTTCCTTGTAGATTGTGGATATTAGCCCTTTGTCAGATGGGTAGATTGTAAAAATTTTCTCTCATTCTATGTAGGTTTCCGATTCACTCTAATAGTTTTTTTTTTTTTTTTTTTTTTTTTTTTTTTTTGTTTGCTGTGCAGAAGCTCTTTAGTTTAATTAGATCCAATTTGTCTATTTTGGCTTTTGTTGCCATTGCTTTTGGTGTTTTAGTCATGAAGTCCTTGCCCATGCCTATGTCCTGAATGGTACTGTCTAGGTTTTCTATGGTTTTAGGTCCTACATTTAAGTCTTTAATCCATCTTAAATTAATGTTTGTATAAGGTGTAAGGAAGGGATCCAGTTTCAGCTCTCTACATATGGCTAGCCAGTTTTCTCAGCACCATTTATTAAATAGGGAATCCTTTCCCCATTTCTTGTTTTTCTGCTGACTTTTTTTTAATACTGCAGATTATTTTCAGTATTCTATCATTTAAGTGGCTTTTACAGGTAGCTGGAGAAGAATCCAAGACCTCTTCAAGCTTTGAACTTCTCTGTGTTCGACCCATAGCAGGCCAGTAAATACTTGTTAATAAGGTAACCAATGGTACTTTGGCCCACAATATCCTCCATGCCTAGAAAGCCCTTCTCTTACTTTGGTCAGCATTATGATTATACTTCAGGCCTGGCTCAAATCTTACCTTTTCCCTAAAGCCTTTCAAAGTCATCTCAACGCACGGTATTCTCCAGGCACTGAATCCAATTACTTAGACTGTGTAATTGTCACTTCTATTCTTAAATAATTAACAACACTGGCAGCACAGAATACCTTATTGCTCCTGCAAGGGGATAAACTATATTTCACAGTTCTTTTAATTACAGCTAGCATTTGTTGTGGTGCTTTAGTTTTTCAAAGACATCTGTGTGCCACGCCTTATCTGACACATACAATAATGCTGCAAGGCAAGCAGGCTCCTTTGGTTGCAAGTGACAGAAGCTCAACCTGATGGAGCTTAACTAGAAATGAAAACTTAGTAGAACATTAGGTTTGCTCAGAGAATCAAAGAATAATCCAAGACAGATGTAGTGGGCTGGAAGAGTATGAGGGATTTGATGCCTCGGATAGTTCAATAGTCAATTTCTCTCTGTCTCTCATTTCTGCTGTTGAGTGTTGCCCACATTCTTTCCTGTTTTCTTTCGCTTTCTGGGGAGAGGGAGTAGAGGAGGGGAGGTGGCATTCCCTTTGCACGTCAATGTTTATAAATCCCACAGACTCAAAATAATTGCAAGATTGGACTGAGAAAGGAATAATTTCCCTAAGTAAATGCAAGATCTGCGCTTAAAGAAAAAGGGGGAAACAAGAAACATGAAAAAAAAAAAAAAAAAAAAAAAAAAAATCTCCACTACAGAAGGATACACTTATTATCCTCTGAAAACTGCATTGACACTGATGCTTAAACAAGCTACAAAGGTGTTCTTCAATCAAGTTTCCCAGCATTCTCTCCACTGTGATTTACTATTTCAGTAACTAATATAGAGTCTTGCTCATAATAAAATACTCAACAAAAATTAGTTAAGAGAAAAATTGATGAAAACTTCCTCCATCACAGCCTTCCTTTCCAAATCAGAATATTAAGACCGTAAGAAAAGAATTACTATAAGAAAATGAAGCTACCTGTCAATAATTACAGTGGCATATAATTTGGAAACTGTTAAGATAAGAATTATAACAACAGCAATAACAAAACCTGACAATCATCAGTGCTCAATGTATGCCCAGGACCATTCTCACAGGTTTGCATGTGGTAATTCAGTTGGCTACTCCCCACAGCAACTCCTTGGGGAAGGTGATCCCCATTTTATAGAGGAAGAAACTGAAGCCTAAAGAGGTTAAGACCTGCCTGAGATCACACAGATGGCTGGTAGCAGGACAGGGATCCAACTCCCAACTGTCTGAGTGGGCCTGGGCTCCTGTCCTCTTGCTACCTGTCCTATAGTAGGGATCCCAAAGGACTGATTACAATCCTATGACCATGGCACTTAAGCCTCCCTCTTCTGAATCAAACTTTCATCATATTTACTCCCCAGTCACCTTTAAATGTGGAGGAAATGGAAAGGAAGTCTTTGGAAAACATAGGTGATCAATGTATCAGGGATATTTCCTGCAGCTAGAAAGAGATGTTCTCAAAAAAGTTATGTCTACTCATTTTTGTTCCTTTGTCCAAGCTGTTTCCTTTGCCTGAATCTTGAATCCCTTCTTAAACTTCTCTGCCTTGTCAAAATCTCACTCACTTTAAGACCCCTCTCAAGCATATCATTCTCTCTGTAGCTCTTCTTGGCTCACTCACTAACTCCTATGTTCTATAGCACTAGTCATTCACCTCTAATACAAACTTGCCTTCTTCATATATATTTTGACAAGATTGTGAGGACCTCCAAGGCAGGAGATAATTCTCCTGTGCCTTATTGGTGTCTGGGTCACCAGTGTCCAGTACCAAGCCTGGTAGATAGGAGATGTTCAATGAATGCTTGTTGAATGAGTAGATAAGTGAATGGAAGAAAGCATAGTGATATCATCTGCTTCTCTGATTGGAGGACCCGACAAGTAGATTCCAAAATGACTTCCAATTCAGTCTCTTGTTACTGAGAGGGATACCAAGACTAAAGTCCTAGGAAGGAAACCAGTGGTCTTGGAGAGAGATCAAAAGAAACAGTTCCTGTACAGTCCCTGGCATTGTTATGTCTGAAATGTCAAAGAAAGAAGAAAGAAAAAATAAACATAAGTTAAGCCATGTAACTACCAAAATGCTATAATCAAATTATTTTGGTCACTGCCTCTCCGTCCTAACCATAGGAGTCCAAAAAGAAGATAATCTGATCTGTGTCAAACACAGAAGAATTCTGGTGGGCGTATTTCCTCAGCTGCATGCACAAGTAACTCATTAGTTCCCTTGTGGGCATGGGCTATGCAATTGGTTTGACTTTTTCAGAAGCTTTCCACTCAAGCTTCTGAAGCCAGATGCTTCCCTACCTGCGCAGTGCAGCTGTACACACTCTCCACAGAGCATGCTCAATCATGAGCTTCAATTTTGCATACCCTGAAAAGGAAGAACTGTCACTCCCTCCTACAAATATTGGAAACTAATGCACTTTCTGGTAGACTATAAATAGAAATAATAGCATCAAAAAACTATAGACCTAGAAGATTCTTGTAAATATGGTGCTACCCCTCATCTCACTTATCTGAGAAATCAAATGCCTTTCCAGGATTACATAGCTAATCAGGAGGACTGGTGAGCACATATGCACCTCAGAGAAATTTATTCTTGTGTGTATAATAAAACTCATTTTTAGGTAAGAATGCTCCAGCATTATTGCATCCATTCAAAATTATTTGCAAAAGAATCTCTAAGATCCCCAGACACTCTAATATGGGTCAAATTGGATATAGTTCAAAGGTAGGGTAAATTTTAATTTATGATACTCTCCAGGAGGGAGAAATGTTTCTGGCCTCTTGGAGAGTCTGTAGAACCAAAAATGTGCTAGAAACCTAGAGATTCAAGATGTAGGATCTTGAAAACAGATTTGGAGGATTAGAGAAGTTCATGAAAAAGAACAGAATGGGTGAAGGATTAATTTGAGAGATGAGCCCAGCCATTGAAAGAGAGTGTTAAGTATGGTTGTTTATCAACATTTGCTACCCAATCCTGGGTGAAGAGTATGCTTGCTTCTTGAACATCAGGCTTGGCTCTGTGACATGCTTTAGCCAAAGATACGTGAGTACAAGTGACATGTGTGGTATCCAGACAGCAGGATATAGTTCCCCATGTACTTATTTGCCTGACTTTGGAATCATAAAGTCCTGTGCTTGGTTTAGCTTCCATGAGCTAGATTCCAAGTAGCTACAACAAGCAGTCTTTTTGCCAGTCCCTGGTGGACATGTGGTATAAGCAAAAAATACAATGTGCTATTTTAAGCTTCTGAAATTTAGAGGTAGAGATATAGCATGATATAACCTATCCAGTCTAAAAGAGACTAAGAAGCCAAAGGAAAGATGAGTCTGTCAGTTCTGAGAAGAAAGGCTTATTAATTAAACTGGGCGACATTGGATTCCAGCTGAGATGTGTACCTATCATGTGCCTACATGTACAACCTTCATATTCTGAATTTGCTAAGTAAAGAACTTTGTAAAGTCACTGCAGTGTCTCAAGCCAAATGATGACTCACAACAGAGAAGAAGGATCAGAAAGAACAGTGGAGTAAAGCAGGGCCCCCACCCAGGCAAAGCTCCTGGACTCTAAAAGCAGAGAAGATTCATCAAAAACCAACACATTCCCATTTATATTTTGCTCTTGGCATTCCCATCACATCTTTACTTTCATTTCACATTTAGTGGCCTGTGCATCTCATCTCATCTCCAGTGGCATCTGTTCATCTGACTATCTATACATGAGAGTGTATGTGTGCCTATGTGTGCTCACGTGCATGCCCAAATATTCAGAAAATACTTTCTAGATACAGAGAATAATACCACACACTCTTCTCTATATAGATGCTTTCTTTTCTCTAAATGATGCAGCTTCCACCCAGTAGCATTAACATAGATCTAACACTCAATGGTGAATTCCTGTTAGAATTGGGGCCATGGTTACAGCTGCTGCCACTGGCCCAAACCAGAGTATTATGTTAGATGCCAATGCCAAGACATTGAAGGAAGAAGGTCAAGGTTTTAACTTATACATCACTTCAGTTGACACTCTCTTTTAAAGAGTATACGTCATTTACTACACAAGTTAAAGAGCACTGGAAATTTCTAAACAATGCTTTAAATATGGGTAAAAAGAGAACCAGTTGATCCATAGATTCCAGAAGACAAAGGTGAAATTCACCTGCTAATGGATCATTTCTATATATTTTCATTTCCATCATCACTTCTTTTGTGTAGGATTCACCTGCACATGAGAATCCCAGAGAATTAGTGTTGAAAGGTGCATTGGTCTAATCCGCTCCTTTTATTGAAAAGCTGGAGCCTAGAGAGGTTAAGCGGCAAGTCAGCTCCAGCAGAATGGTACTGGCTGCTTTGTACATAAGATCATTTTTTGAAGCTGAATCTTGATTAGGAAGAACTTGCTCCTTTCTTTCTGTCCTTCCCATCAACTACTGGCTGCTTCGTCCATAAGGTGTCCAATTTTCAAAGCTAGATTTTGACCCGCAGAAACTTGCTTCTTTCTTTCTGTCATTTTCATCAGCACAGCCTCCATCAGCCTTTCATTATGTGCCTGTTTACTTTGTGTTTTACTAAATGCCCCTTATAGACCTTGCAGAAGCTATTTTGGTAGCTTCCTGTGCACAGAAAATGTTTTGTTTAGGCTCTACCTTGTGTCCAGGGTGTCTGGGGCCTGTTGAAGTTGATTGGGTTAAAGAAAAGAAGCAAGGGGTCAGATAACAGAGAAGGCCAGTTATAGACGTGGCTTTAACTCTCTCCCCACCACTCCCCTGCATGCCTGTCTTATCCTGTCCCACTCCTCTACAGTTAGAACTCCAAAACATCCATTGAAATAGTTCTGGCAGCAGAATTAGAGGAAGTCTATGTACCTTGGAAATGAAGCTCACATTCTAGAGAATGTGATCTCAGATATCAGAGTTTCATCCATTATTGCAGTCTTAAATCAAACGGCTCTTGGGAAACATCTCTGCCTACCACAAATTATAATATAGCTACAAAAATCTTTTCTGTAGTAAGTAATTTTCCATGAAAACAACACTTCTCAGTCTTTTGGGACATAGTTGAAACATGACTTAGATTGAAGTTGTTTTTTATGTGCATTTTTTTACATGGAAAGAAGACTTCAAAATTCCCTAAGCATCGTGCATTTTTAATCTTGCATAGCTTGACTTCTCAGTAGAAAACTCATCTTAGGAAAGGGGGCTTATTCCAACAGACACTTTTTAAACTTTATCCACAAGAAGGCTAAAGTTGATTTGTGAGTTGTTCATGTCTTAGAAGAGTCTCTGGACAGAGAAAAGAAGCCAACCATTGCCCACTTTGCCTGGAACCACAAAAAGCTGCACCTGAATCCAAACTGAACTGAAGAATTAAGATCAAGTATTAGGAAATCTACTTTTACAGCAAGTATACACTGAAATGGATCTCCCGTAGTGGAGGACATTAAGAAATATCTTTCTATACTATATATAATTTAGAGATCTTTAATTTCAACTAGTCCAGATAGAGCACTGCCTAAAGGCAAAGATATGTGTTAGATATCATATCCAAAAGTCACTACTAGTCTGCCCTGATCCGAGATAAAAATAGAGATCAAGGCCCCCAAGATAGGAAAAAAAGACCTCATTTATGTAGGATCTAAAAGACCAGTCTTTATCCAGCCAGTGAAAAACAAGTTGCAAGAGAGGCCTGAGTGTCTCTAGACTCTGATGAGAAGGGGTCAGTAGAAGAAGAAATGTTATAAATACAAGAAAGAGAGGACACAGTTCATAGGGCAATAACTGAGGAAGGTGACAATGACTGGAGACAGATGGGGGCATTCACCTTGGAGAGAAGGAGGAACAACTTTTCCACTGTAATAGATAAAAGGAGCATGTGGGTGCCAGCCACAAGAAAACAGGCTTGTAGATTAAGGTCTGGTTTGCAGATTTACTCACAGTAATTTGGTGCAGTTCACTTCCGATGGTTTCTCTTTCTGAAGTAGGTCATCTGTTGACTTTGGTCAGTAGGACCAGTCAGAGATTGAAGGCAAGTGGGACAGAGCGAAATGGTTGTAGAAAATAGAGGAACAAGCTGACTGAAGAAATACAGTAGACCTGCCAATGGTGTTAAATCATGAGTTGACTATTAATTCATAATGATGCTAAAAACAGCAAATTGATTTCCTCAAGCAGGGAACAGTTCTCTGGTATAAGATAGAAGAATCTATTTAGAATCTACTCAGAGTTAATTGACATTTCCATGACCGCACACACTCATCCATTTCTTCTCACCTATTCAAGAGCAGCATTTCTGTTTCATCATCAATTATTTCCTCAATACTGGATCTTTCCTATCTGCAGACAATTATACTTTCATTTATTGCTTCCAATTAAAAAAAAAAAAAAAACTCTTTCATTCTACTACTTTCTAACTAGCTACTGCTCTTTCTCTTTACTTTCCTCTAAAGGCAAATACCCTCAAAAGAGTTGTGTGTATCCACACTCTGTTGCTACCACTTTTCTTGTTCCGTCATTTTTTTTAATCAACTCCAATCAGTCACCCCCACGACTCCATCTAAAGTGGTCTTATTAATTTCACTAATGACTCACTCATTGCTAAAAATAGCAGTCAGTTCTTAAAAATCTCATCTTTCTTACTCTCTCAGCAATACTTGACATAGTCGGTCACACTCTGCTCCTTGAAGCATTTTCTTTACTGATTTTCCAGGGCCTGACGCCATTCTCTTGGTTGTATTCCTGCCCCACTGGCCAACACTTCTCAGAGTTAGTCTTTTATCTCCCCCCTCAAATGGTGGATTTTCCTCAGGACCCAGCCCCTAGACCTTCTTTCTTTTAATCTACACTGACTCCCTTGAAATTGTCTTCCAGACTCATGTCTGTCACTATAGACTGATCAATCCCTAATTTCTATCTCTGGCCCAGACATAAATTCTAGATTTCTATATCCAGCCATCTACTTGACATCTCTGTTTGGATGTCTAATAGGTATCTCAAACTAACATATCAAGGACTGAGTTCCAGACCTTTCCCAAAAATCTGTTCCACCCATGGTCTCTACATCTCAGTAAATGACAATTTCCTTTTTTTTCTCTAATTGCTCATCCCCAGAACCTTGGAATCATCCTTGTATCCGCTCTTATTTTCTTGTCACACGTACAACTGGTTGGCAAAGAAACCTATAACTTCTCACTACCCTTACTAGTACCACCCTGGCCTAAGCCATGATTACCTTTGACAACATTCCTCCAACAGCCTTATAGTAGTCCTTTTTTCTAACCTTGCCTTCCCACAGTCTTCATCAGCACAGCATCTAAAGTGATCCTTTTTAAATGACGATGACACTTCTCTGCTCAAAATTATTAATGGTTTCCCATGTCAGAGAAAAAAGAAAAGATTTGTTCAATAGACCATGAGGCTTCACACAACCAGTTGCCTTTCCCACAACAGAATGCTAGAGTCAGTTCACACCAGCTCCCAAGAGTCAACTGTTAAATGTTCAGGAATTTTGTAAGCCAATTATCATACATGGTCATTTAAAAAGTTAAATTACATAAACTTGTAATTGAGTAAGCTATATTTCAAAGTAAGAAATACTCTTAAGTTATCCCTCTTTAATTATTTTAACACATTTTGCTGTTATTTAGGCTTTTGAGGTTATTTCTATTGACCGTCGCTGTATGGGGAAAATGCTACGGAATCATGGGTGGCTGTGCATCTCCTTCCAGCTCCCCATTCAATGCATCAGGATGGTAGTGTGAAATTGGCTATGGTGGGAGCATTCACACCACAGAAATTGGTAAAATGCTACAAATCAGGGCTTTTATCTCCCAGAGAAGCCAGCTGTGGACCAGCACACCACTGCCTCCACATTCACTTGCATACATGCACGTGACTCCTCTGACCTTCTCTCCTACTATTCTCCCTGGGGCACCCCAGTCCATCCACATAGACCTCTTCCTGCTTCTCAAATACACCAGGAATGCTCCAGGCTCAGAGCCTTTGCATTGCTGTGGCCCCTGCCTCAGTTGCTAGTCCTCCAGAGATCTGCTACCTTATCTCGGGGCTTTAGTCCAAAGTCACCTTCTCCGTGAACCCTTCTCTGACCAAGAACAAAAATAAAAAATTATATACTGACTCTTTTTCCACTTTATTTTTCTCTTTAGCACTTATCATCAGGTAATAAAATAAATATATTTAATATTTTTTTATGTCTTCCGCACTCTATTTTAAGCTCTACAAGGACTAAAATTTTCATTAATTCTGTTCCTTATTTTTCCTTCAATCACTAGAATGGTGACTAATGCATAGTAGGGGTTCGATAAGTATTTTATTTAAGCAATAAATGATTTCATTAAATAAGGTATATCGATGTATGGATCTGTTGTAAACATAAAAAACACAAACAGAAATGATAAATATCCACATTTCTATAGTTTAGTGAAGGAGAGGGAAAACAAGAGAAGGAATGGAAAGTAACTATTTCTGCAATATTTTATTTCTTTGGGACAAAAAAAGGAAAAAGGGAACTCTAAGTGAAGACAACATGACAGACTAAGGGAAAATATTTGCAAAACACAAATCCAAAAAAGAACTTATATGGGCACAAAAAAATAGAAAGAATGAATAAGATCTACTATTTGATAGCATAACAGAATGACTATAGTCAATAACTTAATGATACATTTTTAAATAACTACAAGAAAATAATTGGATTGTCTGTAACACAAAGGATAAATTCTTGAGGGGATAGATACCCCATTCTCTATGATGTGATTATTTCACATTGCATGCCTGTATCAAAACATCTCATGTACCCCATAAATCTATGTACCTACTATATACCCATAAAAATTAAAAACTAAAAAAAATTAAAAACAAGAACTTGTATCAAGAATGTATAGTAAACTCTCAAAATTCAACAAGAAAGCAAAGATTCTTTATGCTCTGTGTACACATATTGAAACATAGCACTGTACCTTATAAATATGTACAAATATTGTCAACTATAAATAAAACATTAAAATTAAAAGAAAGCAGAGTTGGGCAAGAAGTTCAAATAGAAACAGCTCCAGTCTGCAGTGCCTAGCGAGACTGACACAGAAGGTAAGCGATTTCTGCATTTCCAACTCAAGTACCCAGTTCATCTTATTGAAACTGGACAGTGGGTGCAGCCCACGGAGGGCGAGGTGAAACAGGGTGGGGCATTGCCTCACCCGGGAAGTACAAGGGGTCAGGGGTTTTCCCTCCCCCAGCCAGAGGAAGCCGTGAGAGACTAATAGGAGGAACAGTGCACTCCAGCCCAGATACTGTGCTTTTCCCACGAACTTTGCAACTGGCAGACCAGGAGATTCTCTCCGGTGCCTACACCACTAGGGCCCTGGGTTTGAAGCATAAAACTGGGTGGCCATTTGGGCAGACACCAAGCTAGCTGCAGGAGTTTTGTTTTTTTGTTGTTTGTTTTTTCATACCCCAGTGGCACCTGGAACGCCAGCAAGACAGAACTGTTCACTCCCATGGAAAGGGTGCTGAAGCCAGGGAGCCAAGTGGTCTGGCTCGGCAGGTCCCACCCCGCATGGAACCCAGCAACCTAAGATTCACTGGTTTGAAATTCTCACTGCTAGCACAGAAGTCTGAGATTGACCTTGGATGCTCAAACTTGGTGGGAGGAGGGGTTTCTGCTGAGGCTTGAGTAGGCGGTTTTACCCTCACAGTGTAAAGAAAGCTGCTGGGAAAGTTCAAATTGGGCAGAGCTCACTGCAGCTCAGCAAGGCTACTGCGGCCAGACTGCCTCTCTAGATGCCTCCTCTCCGGGAAGGGCATCTCTGAAAAAAGGCAGTAGCCCCAGTCAGGGGCTTATAGATAAAACTCCCATCTCCCTGGCACAGAGCACCTGGGGAAAGGGGCAGCTGTGGGCACAGCTTCAGCAGACTTAAATGTCTCTGCCTGACAGCTCTGAAGAGAGCAGCAGATCTCCCAGCACAACATTCAAGCTCTGATAAGGGACAGACTACCTCTTCAAGGGTGTCCCTGACCCCCATGTATCCTGACAGGGAGACACCTCCCAGTAGAATCTGACAGACACCTCATACAGGAGAGCTCTGGCTGGCATCTGGCAGGTGCCCCTCTGGGATGAAGCTTCCAGAGGAAGGAACAGGCAGCAATCTTTGCTGTTTTGCAGCCTCTGCTGGTGATACCCCGGCAAACAGGGTCTGGAGTGGACCTCCAGCAAACTCCAGCAGACCTGCAGCAGAGGGGCCTGAGTGTTAGAAAACTAACAAACAGAAAGGAATAGCATCAACATGAACAAAAAGTATGTCCACTCAGAGACCCCATCCACAGGTCACCAACATCAAAGACCAAAGGTAGATAAATCCATGAAGATGGGGAGAAACCAGTGCAAAAAGGCTGAAAATGCCAAAAACAAGAATGCCTCTTCTCCTCCAAAGGATCACAACTTCTTGCCAGCAAGGGAACAAAACTGGACAGAGAATGAGTTTGACGAATTGACAGAAGTAGGCTTCAGAAGGTGGGTAATAGCAAACTCCTCCGAGCTACAAGAGCATGTTCTAACCCCATGCAAGGAAGCTAAGAACCTTGAAAAAAGGTTAGACGAGTTACCAGCTAGAATAAACAGTTTAGAGAAGAACATAAATGACCTGATGGAGCTGAAAAACATACCATGAGAACTTCATGAAGCATACACAAGTATCAATAGCCAAATTGATCAAGCAGAAGAAAGGATATCAGAGATTGAAGATTGACTCAATGAAATAAAGTGAGAAGACACAAAAAGAGTGAAAAGAAACAAACAAAGCCTCCAAGAAATATTGGACTATGTGAAAAGACCAAATCTATGTTTGATTGGTATAACTGAAAGTGATGGGGAGAAGGGAACCAAGTTGGAAAACACTCTTCAGGATATTATCCAGAAGAACTTCCCCAACCTAGCAAGGCAGGCCAACATTCAAATTCAGGAAATATGGACACCACCACAAAGATACTCCTCAAGAAGAACAACCCCAAGACACATAATTGTCAGATTCACCTAGGTTGAAATGAAGGAAAAAATATTAAGGGCAGCCAGAGAGAAAGATCAAGTTACCCACAAAGGGAAGCCCATCAGACTAACAGCAGATCTCTCTGAAGAAACCCTACAAGCCAGAAGAGAGTGGAGGCCAATATTCAACATTCTTAAAGAATTTTCAACCCAGAATTTCATATCCAGCCAAACTAAGCTTAAAAAATGAAGGAGAAATAAAATCCTTTACAGACAAGCAAATGCTGAGAGATTTCGTCACCACCAGGCCTGCCCTATGAGAGTTCCTAAAGAAAGCACTAAGCATGGAAATGAACAACCAGTACCAGCCTCTAAAAAACATACCAAATTGTGAAGACCATCAACACTATGAAGAAACTGCATCAAAGAACGGGCAAAATAACCAGCTAGCATCATAATGGCAGGATCAAATACACACATAATATTAACCTTAAATGTAAATGGACTAGATGCTCCAGTTAAAAGACACGAACTGATGAACTGGATAAAGAGTCAACACCCATCATTATGCTGTATTCAGAATACCCATCTCATTTGCAAAGATGCAGATAGGCTCAAAATAAAGGGATGGAGGAATATTTACCAAGCAAATGGAAAGAAAAAGAAAAAGCAGAGGTTGCAATCCTAGTCTCTGATAAAACAGATTTTAAAACAACAAAGATCAAAAGAGACAAAGAAGGCCATTGCATAATGGTAAAGGGATCAATGCAAAGAGAAGAGCTAACTATCCTAAATATATATGCACCCAGCAAAGGAGTACCCAGATTCATAAAGCAAGATCTTAGAGATCTTCAATGAGACTTAGACTCCCACACAATAATAGTGGGAGACTTTAACACTCCACTGTCAGTATTAGACACATCAATGAGACAGAAAATTAAGAAGAATATCCAGGACTTGAACTCAGCTCTAGACCAAGCAGAACTATTAGACATCTGCAGAACTCTCCACTCCAAGTCAACAGAATATACAGTCTTCTCAACACCACATCGTGCTTTTTCTAAAATTGACCACATAATTGGAAGTAAAACACTCCTCAGCAAATGCAAAAGAATAGAAATCATAACAAACAGTCTCTCGGACCACAGAGCAATCAAATTAGAACTCAGGATTAAGAAACTCACCCCAAACCACAAAAACTACATGGAAACCAAACAACCTGCTCCTGAATGACTACTGGGTACCTAATGAAATGAAGGCAGAAATAAAGATGTTCTTTGAAACCAATGAAAACAAAGACACAACGTACCAGAATCTCTGGGACACATTTAAAGCAGTGTGTAAAGGGAAATGTATAGCACTAAATGCCCATGAGAGAAAGCAGGAAAGATCTAAAATCAACACCCTAACATCACAATTAAAAGAACCAGAGAAGCAAGAGCAAACAAATTCAAAAGCTAACAAAAAACAAGAAATAACTAAGATCAGAGCAGAACTGAAGGACATAGAGACACGAAAAACCCTTCAAAAAAAATCAATGAATCCAGGAGCTGGTTTTTTGAAAAGATCAACAAAATAGACTGTTAGTCAGACTAATAAAGAAGAAAAGAGAAGAATCAAATAGACACAATAAAAAATGATAAAGAGGATATCACCACCGATTCCACAGAAATACAAACTACCATCAGAAAATATTCCTCTATGCAAATAAACTAGGAAATCTAGAAGAAATGGATAAATTCCTGGACACATACACCCTCCCAAGACTAAAACAGGAAGAAGTCAAATCCCTGAATAGACCAATAATAACAACTTCTGAAATTAAGGCAGTAATAGCCTACCAACCAAAAAAAGTCTGGGACCAGACAGATTCACAGCCAAATTCTACCAGAGGTACAAAGAGGAGCTGGTACTATTCCTTCTGAAACTATTCCAAACAATAGAAAAAGAAGGAATTCTCCCTAATTCATTTTATGAGGCCAGTATCATCCTGATACCAAAACATGGCAGAGACACAACAAAAAAAGAAAATTTCAGGCCAATATCCCTGATGAACATTGATGCAAAAATCCTCAATACAATACTGACAAACTGAATCCAGCAGCACATCAAAAAGCTTATCCACCACGATCAAGTCGGCTTCATCCCTGGGATGCAAGGCTGGTTCAACATTCGCAAATCAATAAATGTAATCCATCATATAAAGAGAACCAATGACAAAAACCACATGATGAGCTCAATAGATGCAGAAAAGGCCTTTAACAAAATTCAACAGCCCTTCACGCTAAAAACCTCTCAATAAACTAGGTACTGACGGAACGTATCTCAAAATAATAAGAGCTATTTATGACAAACACACAGCTAATATCATACTGAATGGGCAAAAACTGGAAACATGCCTTTTCAAAACTGGCACAAGACAGGGATGCCCTCTCTCACCACTCCTATTCAACATAGTATTGGAAGTTCTGGCCGGGGCAATCAGACAAGAGAAAGAAATAAAGGGTACTCAATTAGAAAAAGAGGAAGTCAAATTGTCTCTGTTTGCAGATGACATGATTGTATATTTAGAAAAACCCATCGTCTCAGCCCAAAATCTCCTTAAGCTGATAAGCAACTTCAGCAAAGTCTCAGGATACAAAATCAATGTGCAAAAATCACAAGCATTCCTATACACCAATAACAGACAAATAGAGCCAAATAGTGAATGAACTCCCACTTGCAATTGCTACAAAGTGAATAAAACACCTAGGATTCCAACTTACAAGGGATGTGAAGGACCTCTTCAAGGAGAATTACGAACCACTGCTCAAGGAAGTAAGAGAGGATGCAAACAAATGGAAAGCATCCCATGCTCATGGATAGCAAGAACCCATATCGTGAAAAGTGCCATACTGCCCAAGGTAATTTATAGATTCAATGCCATCCCCATCAAGCTACCAATGATTTTCTTCACAGAATTGGAAAAAACTACATTTCGTATGGAACCAAGTAAGAGCCCACATAGCCAAGACAATTCTAAGCAAAAGAACAGCCCTGGAGGCATCATGCTACCTGACTTCAAACTATACTACAAGACTACAGTAACCAAAATAGCATCGTATTGGTACCAAAACAGATATATAGACCAATGGAACAGAAAAGAGGCCTCAGAAATAACATCACACCTACAACCATCTGACAAAAATAAGCAATGGGGAAAGGATTCCCTATCTAATAAATGGTATTGGGAAAGCTGGCTAGCCATATGCAGAAAGCTGAAACTGGATCCCTTCCTTACATTGTATACAAAAATTAACTCAAGATGGATTAAAGCATAAAAACGCTAGAAGAAAACCTAGGCAATATCATTCAGAACATAGGCATGGGCAAGGACTTCATGACTAAAACACCAAAAGCAATGGCAACAAAAGCCAAAATTGACAAACGGGATCTAATTAAACTAAAGAGCTTCTACACAGCAAAAAAACTATCATCAGAGTGAACGGGCAATCTACGGAATGGAAGAAAATTTTTGCTGTCTATCCATCTGACAAAGGACTAATATCCAGAATCTACAAAAAACTTAAACAAATTGACAAGAAAAATATCAAACAACCCCATCAAAAAGTGGGCAAAGGATATGAACAGAAACTTCTCAAAAGAAGACATTTATGCATCCAACAAACACATGATAAAAAGCTCATCACCACTGCCCATTAAAGAAATGCAAATCAAAACCACAATGAGATACCATCTCATGCCAGTTAGAATGGCGATCATTAAAAAGTCAGGAAACAACAGGTGCTGGAGAGGATGTGGAGAAATAGGAATGCTTTTACACTGTTGGTGGGACTGTAAACTAGTTCAACCATTACGGAAGACAGTGTGGTGATTCCTCAAGGATCTAGAACTAGAAATACCACTTGGCCCAGCCATTCCATTACTGGGTATATACTCAAAGAATTATAAATCATTCTACTATAAAGACACATGCACACATATGTTTATTGCAGCACTGTTCACAATACCAAAGACTTGGAACCAACCCAAATGTCCATCAATGATAGACTGGATACAGAAAACATGACACATATATGCCATGGAATACTATGCAGCCTGAAAAAAGAACGAGGTCATGTCCTTTGCAGGGACATGGATGAAGCTGGAAGCCATCATTCTTAGCAAACAAACACAAGAACAGCAAACAAATACAAAGTTAAACACAAGAACAGGAAACCAAACACAGCAAATACTCATAAGTGGGAGGTGAACAATGAGAACACATTAACATGGGGGAGGGGCATCACACACTGGGGCCTGTAGGTGGGGGTGAGGAGTTGGGGGAGGGATAGCATTAGGAGAAATACCTCATGTAGATGACAGGTTGATGGGTACCTCAAACCACCATGGCACACGTGTATACCTATGTAACAAACCTGCATGTTCTGCACATGTACTCCAGAACCTCAATTAAAAAATAGTAAAAGAAAACAAACATCCCAATTCAAATATATATACACATCTCTATATATATATAGATTAAAGATTTCAATGAATACTTCACCAAAGAAGATATACGAATGTCAAATAAACTCTCAGTGGATGTGCAACATCATTTGTTATTAGTGAAATAAAAAGTAAAATCACAATGAGGTACTTCTTATACCTATTAGAATGGTTAAAATGATTTTTTTTAAACCTGACAATACTGCATGCTGATGAGGAGTGGAAGCAACTAGAATTCTTGTACAGTGCTATTGGGAATGCAAAATGGTACAGACATTCTGGAAATGAAGTTGGCAGTTCTTACAAAGTAAAACACATACTTATGACCCAGCAATCTTACTTCTATAATTTATGCTACAGAAATTAAAACTTATTTGTACACAAAACCTGTACAAAAATATTTATAGCAAGATTATTCATATTTTCCAAAAATAAATCAAATGTTCTTCAGTGAGTAAAAGGAATGGTACATCCGTACAATGGAATGCATCCCTCAATAAAAAGAAAGGACATATTGATAGACACAACACGCATTACACAGAATGGAAGAAGTCAGCCTCCAAAAGTTACCTATCCTAAGATTCCATTTACGTAACATTCTGGAAAAGACAGAGCTATGGGGCCAAAGAATAGATCCGCAGTAGACAGATGTTGAGGCAGGGGGAGGTTTGACTACAAAAGGGCCGCACAAAGAAATTTGGAGGGGGTGATGAAACTGTCTCTCTACTGGTGGCTACACAAATCTACGCACATGTTAAAACTCAGAGTTGTGCAACAAAAAAAAAAAAAGTATTTTACTCTATACAAACTTTAAAAATAAAACAATGAGGATGACAACTGAAAAGACATCTGAAGCAAATAACTGCAAAATCTTATCATCTTATAATTTATTTGGTATATATATATATGTTAGATTATTTTCTATACTATCCTATATTTGAAATATATTGAGTAAAAACTTTAAAATTGAAAATATTAGCATATTCTCAATCACCTGAAAACTGTGTACTGCCACTTATTCGTTATCTTTGGCAAAATTGTATTTATGACATCAGAGCCAGAGTTGTAGCATTTAACCCTCAATGTACTGACAAGCATATCTGATTCCTGATAAACTAATATTCTAATGTCACAATGGCAATAATTATCCCACAGCCACCATTTTTACTCATGCTGAATTATTTTGTTTGTCAGAAAGTTAAACATTGCATTGGTCATTCATAATTGAGACATTTTAATCAAATAAGACTTTAATTTCTTATTTATTGAAGTTTTATCTGACATTACTTGCTAAATTAATTACCATAGATGAATGAGAAAAGGAGAGGTGAATGTAACTCATAAATGATGCACTAAAGCCAGCTGAAGAGCCAGGGACTTCGCAGCACACAGCACAAAGTTTGTTGGAAGTTAAAATAGTGGCAAGTAATGGGAAAATTGAGTCATCACATAAGCACATAGTAATAAAGTACAGACATGCCAAATTCATTGAGTCTGAATTAATTTGACATTAAATTTGATTGTGTAAGTGTATAAAACTTATAAGCATAAAGAATTTATTCCTAGTTTTATATTTGTACATACACATTTAAGTAACATTATCGTAAATACAATTTATGGCAATGCTAGGAATTTAGGAGAATTATTTTTAGTATTTCAGAACCACTGCCCTATAGCAGTTTATTCTGCAAAAGCATCACTTTCACAAGAATAAAAAACGCTTCACACTTTGGAAATTCAAGTTGTCTTTTTTCATCAAAATGCTATGAAGCCAAGCATATTTTCAGCCTGGGGCAGGCAGACCAGTTACTCTGCACCGCCAATTAATGGAAGAACAATTCCTTGGGAGTCCTCTTAAGGCAACAGAGCTTCCACCGAACAGCAAGCAGCCTGCCTCAGCTGCTGAGCTGGCTCTGCTTCCTCATCCACAGGTCCCTGCCATCCTCGCCAGTACAGCACACTACTTTATTGCCGAAGGTCTATGGTCCTACCTAGATCCTGAACACTAAGCAATTTTCTTACTGGCATCCCTAGTATCCAATCTAAGACCGATAATTTGATTCTGTATCATCTTTGTTAGCCTCAAAGAGAGAGAAAGGGAGGAAGGGAGGAAGGGAGGAAGGGAGGAAGGAAGGAAGGGGAAAGAAAGAGAGAGAGAGAAAGAAAACGAGGGAAAGAGGAAAAGAGAGAAAGAGAGAGAGAAAGAAAGAAAATCAATTTGCTTTCCCGAATAACCATCTGAAGAGCCCTTTAGATAATGTGATACTGCTCCGCTCCCATCCACCTTTTAGTTTTACTCGTTTTCATTCTCTCAACAACTATTTACTGTGTACCTACTATGTTCTAGCTGCAGCACTGATGGTATATCTGAAACCTTCCACCTCTGTCTTTTCTTCCTTCTGACAGCTTCCTTTCTGGTTGCAGATCTCAGTTTCCCCATCCTGCGGCCTTCACTATTGTTGCCATCATGCCTGGCCATGCCTTCTCTCCTGGTTCCATTGATCTAGATAAGCAAGAAGGACTCTCTCACTAATAAGATTACACACACTCCTTAACTTCCAAAACGAAGGGTCTCATTCTCAGTTCTGTTGAGTGACACAAGTGTGTCAACTGTTCTATTGTTTCCTAAAGCATCTTGCTCTTTTCCCGTTAGAAATAAAACAACAGCACTGCTTGTGATAATTTCCCTGAGTACCTAGCTAGGAAACATTTTAAGTGGCACCAAATAATTTTGTATTCAAAAGAGTCCTCATACCAAACGCATACATGAACGCGTGAACTGAATCCAAGCAGGGAAACACTGTCACCTCCATGGGACTTAGTTGCCTGCCCAATTTGACCATTGCTCAGAAGGTTAAGAAGGTGTCATTTAAAACTCTCTGTCCCAGTACTATCCAGCACCTCCAAACAGTCTGGTTATATCCTTACAAGAGTCTTTCTAGGCAAATGTCCCTCAATACATTTTGCATCACTTGATAAATTTTATATCAGGCATAAAGAGAAAATTTGAGCTATAACCAAGCTATTTAAATTTTATTTGCCCAACCTTCAAATTGCATTTGTATTCTCTAATTCCCTTGACGCTTCCCAGTCTCAAAAAGGCCTCACATTTAAACAAAACGCACAAGAACACACATTCTCTGCTCAACTGTAATCAAAGTTGCCATCTCTAAAAAGTAAGTAGTAGGCAGTAGCGGGAAGTATTTGCCTAGCACCTTACTACTTCCCTTTTGAGGGTTTAATGTGCTTTTTTTCCTCCACTTCTAGTCCATAGAGGTGGGAATCAAGGTTTTTTTCTTCAATCTACTGAAAATGAATGCTTCTAGTAAAGGAAAAAAAAACACTGTTTATAGCATCTTGCAATACAGTGTGAACGTCCTATGGAACGCCACACGACAACTTAAAATTTCTGAATAGTTCTCCACGTTACCAAATGCTACTTTTTCAACTAAAGACTGTAGTCAATTTCTCCATCAGTAACTTCTCATTTTATATTCTACCCCAAAAGAGGGGAAAATATCATCCACGTAGAGGCTCAGGACAAGAAATCTATTACTTTAAAAACTGGGTTCACAGGTCTCTGTAGCTGACTTTTCAAACCCTCTGTCATCAGTTTGGCTGCAGTTCTAGTATATTTTGGCCTGTTCTACTGGCTTCCGCTCAGCTCACACTGACACATACGGAGGGGGTGAATTCAATATCAGGGTACACAATTTATGAGCACTTATGATCGTGCACCACCCACATACAATTAAACTTGAGAAGAAACTATGGCTCTCCTCTGCTGCAATGTGAAAATCCCTGTCCTTCCCACACCTCACTTTTTCCAGATTACCTTTTCCAAGGCGTGAGCACTCACAGGCTGGAGCCAGGGAACGGGAAGCCATTTTTCACAGCCTGAAGCATTCCTTTGAGTTCAGCTGTACTGTGAGCAAGATTTGTTTCCCCTATAGCTCTTTCCATTCCATGTCACAGTGAGTTTTCACACAAAATTACTAACAACTGGAAAACCCTGACCACACACCAGCCATTCAACAATGAGAAGGTACAAATGTGAGTGTATCTTAAGCTGACCAAAAAAAAAAACAGTATGAAGAGGAAATGCCATAGCAGAGACCTACTGGGAATGTGTTATATCTGGAATAAATGACTTCGCTTTTCATTTCCTAATCTGTTGTTTTAGTTTTTCTTCAGTTTTCATTTTACAAAATTGGCCTTTTGACACATTAAGTATCTGTCAACAGGACTCCCAGTAATTACTAACAGCATGATGGACCAGGGTCGATTAACAGACGTAAGGCCAATAATCTAAGAAGAGAAGAGAGCTAAGGTTAAAAAAGAAAAACATGTGGGTCAGAGTAAAGGATGGAGAGAATAGAGAGGGAAGCTTAGAGGAAGGGAATCCTGTTGGGCAGAGGCTGAAGTGAGTTGAGAAGTGATTGAGATGTGGAAGTCTAAGGAGCCCAGGCATCTCAACAGAATTTGCCCCAACAGAGACATCCAGAGAAGCGGAACAAGAGACATGGGATTTTTTCCAGAAGAGGTACTGGGGCAGATTCTGGAACAGAAACAGTTAGACTGGTATCCTGATTGTTTCAGATATTTGAACTAGAACTGAGAGGAGCCTAGCAAAACCTGACTGAGTGTTCACAGGTCTCTCAATGTTAGTTTGGGGTGAGACAGGCCAGTATTGCAAAGACCACATATACACTTAGGGATTAAAATGCACTGAGCTAACTGTAGGGAAATACTGTGTAACTGTAAGTTGCCTATATTTTTATAATTCTTCCAGTCCTCATCTTTATTCATTTAATACTTATTCAATGAACTTCTACCACAGTGCTCACGATACCAGAGAGAAGAGAACACAAGCAGAACAAATACTGCTATCTACAAAAATATATTCAGTGAGATTATAATCTCTGCAATGGCACAGTCTTTGCTTTGCTCAGTTCTGTATTCTCAGAACTTAAAATGTGTCTGGCACACAGTAAGTATTCACTAAATATTTGCTGAATGGATGAGCAAAGCAAGCTTATAACCTAGTGATGGACTATTAATATTACTGCCACTGGAAGACTGGTAAATGGGCTTTGTTTACCATAATGCTAATAGAATGAACAATGTTCTAAGTTCAAAGGACTTGTCACATGGACAAGGTGAGGATGAAATTTTCATAACCTAATAGAGAAAGAAATCTCTATTTCCTCCTATAGTGGCTGTTCTGGAAGTGACCAGAACCCAGAGACGCTGTCTTTGGATCTGTCCTTCTCTCAACATATGCACATAGACCATGGATAAGCGACTGTTGATATATGAGCATATGAGCTGATGGGCAGGAGGTTCCCTATCCTGAGTTGAAGAGCTTGGCCTTGACTGTTGCACTTGTCAGAAGCCTGGCAAGAAAAAGATCACTCATTCAAGTGGGTGACTGGGAGAGTTTCAAGAAAGGGCTACTAGTAAATAGAGGACAGAGTTAAGGGAAACCAATCAGGGATGGTGTTGGGGGCCTTTAACAAAGTCATTGAGACCTGACAAGAATCACAGCTGTAGAACAGAATTTCCCAACAGGGGCTACTGCTCCAGATGGGGAAAGCAGCCAGTGCCAAACTGTGGCCCAGACAGGAGGGAGCCAGGAAATGCACACCTTGGTCTTTCTCTCCTCCAGCACTCTCATCTGCCATGGCTATTGCAACCAAAAGTCACTGGGCAGGGGAGCCTGGTTAAAGTGATTCACAGAGGTCAACCTCTCAGTGCAGAGCTGGGTAGAGAAGAACAGAAAACAGATCGAGGCCAGGTATGGTGGTTCACGCCTGTAATCTCAAGCACTTTGGGAGGCCGAGACAGGTGGATTACTTGAGGTTGGGAGTTCATGACCAGCCTGGCAATATGGTGAAAAACCATCTCTACTAAAAATACAAAAATTAGCCAGGCATGGTGGTGTACATCCGGAATCCCAGCTACTTGGGAGACTGAGGTGGTAGAACCACTTGAACCCGGGAGGCACAGGTTGTAGTGAGCCAAGATTGCAGCCTGGATGACAAGAGCAAATGGTCTCAAAAAATAATGATAATAAATAAAATTTTAAAAAAGAAAACATATCGAAAGAGACAGAGAACATATATGTAACACAGTCATATTTTTGTCTCTCAGTATCTACTTTTTGCCTTTGGTTGAAAAATGTATGCCTCCGATACAGAAAACACACAGGTCCAGTCAGCTGATACAGCCTCATGAGGTGTTGTCAATTCACTCACACTCCCAAATGAAACACATAAAACACAGGCCACACTCAGTGTTCTCCAATAACAAAACACAGGAAGAAGAGATGGGGTGGGGGCAGGCAACACAAGCAGCTCCTCCAGCCTCTGCTTTTGTACCTGGTCACAGGCCTAAGCTGATAATCATAGTTTCCTCCTTCCACTACCCATTCCCTATTCCCTTTCCTCTCTGCAAGCACTTTGGCTAGGTAAGTCTTTATCTGGTAGTATAACTCAAACTTTCTTTATACAAAATCCAAATCCACGGTTGTCCAGTATTTACTGGGATGCTGCAATTTTTTCCTAGGCCAGTATGGTAGAGAAATACTAAGAGGAGCTCCAGTGAATTCTCTGGGCTCCAGACACAGTCCTGGTTGCTCCCATTGGATAATGGCAACTCCTGTTCTCCATCATACACAAGCTCCATCACTCAGGCCAGTAGGGTCTCATCTTTGCCACTGAGTCAGCAGCATGAGAAGCCAGTCTCGATTTCCCATTTAATGGAACCATGGCATCACCTCTTAGACGTTTTCTTCCCTTGGAAACTAGCGTGTCCAAAACCACCAATTCCAAGGTTGTAGAGGCAGGAAGAAACAATTCTTTAAGTGAATTGTGAGGTATACTAGTGAGAAGGACGTGTTTAACCTCCACATCTTGATTTTTAAACCCATGAATTCTGGCTATCAGGAAGACAGCACCCTATTTTGACCTCCGATTTGAGAGATACCTCATTGTCTCACTGTAATTGCGACTGATCCTACATTAGTTTATTCCATAATGATATGAATAATGGGGCAATGACTTTAGTAAGTGTACACCCATTGCCACCCTTTATTTGCCATTCAGCGAATATCATGGGATAAATTGGAAAAATATGTATCCTATAAGTCTAGGAAATGGTGGTACTGGTAGAATATGGGAGCAAAAAATAAAATGTGTATTTAAATTACATAGCTATTCCTTCAGAAAAAATAGCTGCTGCCTCCAGATGGCAAAAGTCCAATAATACAGTAGTAGGTTGGTCCCCCTAGAGAACAATCCTGTATCAAAGGCTCAGCCTTAGTCTTTGCTGTTGACAAGTTACATATTGAGCAGATGCAGTAGCCAGATCAGTCTTAATGAGGGGGAGATCAAATTGGTGAGCCTCACTTCCTGCTGCCATAGCAATTTTGCATAAGGGGCCTATTTAGTAAGCACCAGACTAGCTGAGAAATATTTTGACTGACAGCCACAGGATGATTTCATCTTGTCCACCTCATTATCAAGAGCCTCTCCACAATGAAACGCTCTCTGGTGGGCATTTATATGGTAAAAGAGTATTATCTGCCCATTACTGGAACTCTGTCCTCACACATTTCTCCTTGTCACCAATCTTTACATCATGCTCTTTTAAAGTTCCTCAACAATTAGATTTTTCATCACTGCTCATGAAGATGTTGATACAAACCTTAAGCATCTTCTGGTGGCCTAAGTAAATGACCAGACATTTTGCTTAAAATTCTTCTAATTGGAATGATTTACCTTCACCATCGTCTCTCAGAGCCACCCTAATTGGGATCTCAATGCAGTGGCTATCTACGTCTGCTTTGGGCCTGCATATTATAAGACCTTTACGTAAGTCAGGCCCAGGCATGTACTCCCCCAGTCACGTGGTTATAAAGAACTTACATAAGGCCAGAGTGGTGTAAATTCAGAGGAGGTAATGTATTAGGAGTAGGTGTCGAAAGAGTGAGCCACCTGCTCACGTTAGACCCAGTTTTTACATACCATTTCCGCTGACAAATTGCTGTTGCACGTTCTCACCTTCATGAGTAGTGGGTCAGATGACACCCAGTTTGTTATGGGGAGCTCAAGTCACATGGTCACTTGATTTTTCACAGTCAGTATAATGAATTATTGAATGGTGACTCGAAAAAATATATGTTCCCCCCAGTGAGAACAGATGCACACAGGGAGGGGAACATCACACGCCGTGGCCTGTCAGGAGTTTGCGGGGAAGGGGGAGGGAGAGCATTAGGACAAATACCTAATGCATGCGGGGCTTAAAACCTAGATGACGGCTTGATAGGTTCAGCAAACCACCATGGCACATGTGTACCTATGTAACAAATCTGCACATTCAGCACACGTAAAATGTGTGTGTGCGTGTGTGTGTGTTTGCGTGTGTGTTCATTCCCCAAAACCTGTGAATGTGCTCTTATTTGGAAAAAGTATTTTTGCAGACAGAATTAAATCAAAGACTTTGAGAAGTCATCATCCTGGATTACTGAATATCCCCAAAATCCAATGATAAGGGGCAGAAAACACAGAGAGGAAAGGGCAACATGTAGACTGAGCCTAAGACTGGAGTTATGTAGCCCCAGCCCAGGAATTCTTAGTACAGCAGAAGTTGGAAGAGGAAAGGAAAGGATTGTCTCCTAGAACCTTCAGAGAGAATGTGACCCTACTGACAGACCTTACAGATTTCCAGCCTCTAGAATTGTGAGAGAACAAACTTCTGCTATTTTAAGCCACCAAGTTTGTGATAACTTGTTACCACAACCACAAAACAACTAATATGGGCAGGCACTTAGTTTCTACTCAAGACCAGAAGCAAAGCAGATGCTATTTAAAGGGAGAATAGTTATCTACAAAAAGGATCTTGATTATACTCCAAAACACTAGAAGTCTACACTATGATTCTCCTACTGGGGCTTGCAAAAGATACACAGGATAAGGCTAGTTGCCTCAGAGGTGACTGAGAGGAGCAGGATTTCTTCCCTAGACAAAGGATCTGGGAAATTTTGAGGTTCACACTCCTCAATCCTCTTTGTGTTTGCCCAAACATCCCCATCCCGTATCTCAGGGATCCACTTGCTTTCCATGCATGCCTTTATCTTACTTCATGAGACCAAGTAGTATTGCATATTTAATGATGCACTGACTTCTTTCAGGGTGATTAATTTGCCCAGTACCATAGAGGTGTTAAGTGTCAGAGTTGAGCTGTCAATCCCAGGTAGATTTGAATCCTCAGCACATATACCTTCTATTTCACCAAGTTGCAAGTCCCTAGAGATCTATGTAACAGGGGAAAGGTGAATGGATATAGAAAATGTGTTTAGCCTCAGATGATCTTCAATCATGTTCGTCCTGTAGCTGTAGGAGGCAGATGTTTTTAAAGCTACCTTGGGCTAGAGACATTTACCCTGCTTGTATATAAGATAAAAAAATTCTTTAAATACTTCTGAAGAACTATTTGATTTTCTACTAATGACCTGAGTTGGGCATTCAAGGCTAATAATTTGTCCTTTATCTCTGTTAATGTTCTCTAGGATTTCATAAGTAGCCAGCTCATGGCATGGTCTATATAACTAAATCACCTGATAAAACAACTAATGCCACAGTCACACGATCTCCCAATGCCCTGCCTTTAACCTGCACTCCATCCCATGTAATAGCTGTTGATAGTTTGAGTAATTGTTATTCTATCACATACTGTTGTCCTCTATTTCACTCTGGCAAGGAGATTATCTGTGTCCTGTGCCTTCATCAAATATATGAGCAACATAATTGCACAATCCCATTCTGAGGATCTCTTTTCTAGAACAAAACCTGGTTTCATTTACTGGATCGGTCAAGTTCCCAGCAGCAAACAAATACCACAATCAAAAGAAATAACAAAAGACAGTTTAATAAAGGGGCATTTGCAAAAGTATGGGGAAGGCTGTGTTAAACCAACAAGAAATGATAAAGCCCCTGAGCTAGTAAGAGTGGAATACTGTTTCCACCTCAAGTCTTGAAGGTACAAGAGGAGGAAGTATTTGCTGGGACTTGGGGAGAGCTGAGGCTATAGTGGAAATCCTTCCACAGCAGGAGCTAGGGCTTGTGGTGTGGGAATCCAGCCACTGAAAAACAGCAAACAGGAAAGGAGCCAGGGGACTACATGTCCTGACATTTCTTCCCTCACACCTTACAGTCTCCTGCTGATTGTACAAACCCAGTCAGAAGCTGAAGGAAAAGGGAGTCAGTCAGTTGATAGAACCCAAGGAAGTCAGCCTCACAAGGCACAGAGCAGGGCTCAGAAGACTGGACAATGGATCAGCAGGGAAGGGGAAGAGGGGAAAGAAAATGTCCAGCAAGGTATTTTACTGACCAGATTTGGAAGTCAAGAACACACTCATATAGCAATAACCCATATGTCAATCCTCTGTTCTGACACAGTCATTGATTGGGGTGTGAATCAAGCATGGTGGAACCAGACCGTCTTGCCCTTTATCCCCTGATCTTTCCTTCTATGAATCTCTGAAGAGGCGCAAACCCCATGCCACCCACTAAGGCTGAACATGTGCCTCTGTGTGCACCTTTTCCCTATTAAACAAACTTCCAGGTGCTAGGAAGGTACGTATGCTTAGGAATCAAGCATACCCAGACCTGAATCTCAGCGTTGGCATTTACAACCTACATGATACTTGGCAAATTAGTCACTTTGAATATTCGTCACTGAGTCTGTATAACTTGGAATAATAACACCCTAATAAAAATATTGCAAAAAATAAAGGAAACAATGGAAAGTTCTTAACAGGGTTTTTCACACACGGTAAACACTCTTTTAAATGTTCATTTTCCATCATAGACCTTTTTCTTGTGTTGCTGTAACCACTTAAAGTACGTTTGTAACTCACTTTATGAAACAATGCATTCCAAGTTTCAAATAAGCAGCTTATAAAACAATCTTAGTTTCGAGAAGACTTTGTATTTAGGTGAGACTGTCAAGGAGACTGGATCCTAAAGACTAGTTGATGATATTTTCAGAAATGACAGGATCACTCTAACTGGTATAAGGTTAATTCACTCTACAAGAAATAAATACATTACTAAGAAAGCCACATAACAAAGAGAAGTAACTCCAAATCTACACAAATACTGTAAAGACAATGCTCTGGGAGGACATACACAAAACTCTTAACCATGGTTAATCTCTCAGAAACCAGAGTGGGATTGGAGGCTGTGAGCAGGAAAAGTAGACTCACTTATTTCTCTATACCTTTCAATGTTGTTTAAATATTTTACAATAAACATGCATGCTTATTCCGCCTAACTTTTTAAAACATTTAAATTTTTCATGTGGTTCAAGTGCAAGGCAAGATGTCAATGTGGTAGACTTATAGACTAAGCAAAATGACTGCCATAAGGAAATATAATAAACTATACATAAAGAAATGATGATATTTGGTCCAGTTCCAAGATGGCCAAATAGGAACAGCTCCGGTCTGCAGCTCCCAGCGTGATCGACACAGAAGATGGGTGATTTCTGCATTTCCAACTGAGGTACCCAGCTCATCTCACTGGGACTGGTTAGACAGTGGGTACAGTCCACAGAGGGCAAGCCAAAGCAGGGTGGGGCATGGCTCACCCAGGAAGTCCAAGGGGTTGGGGGATTTCCCTTTCCTAGCCAAGGGAAGCCGTGACAGACTGCACCTGGAAAAACTGGACACTCTCGCTCAAATACTGCACTTTTTCCAGTCTTAGCAACCGGCAGACCAGGAGATTCTCTCCCGTGCCTGGCTCAGTGGGCCCCATGCCCACGGAGCCTTGCTCACTGCTAGCACAGCAGCCTGAGACCCACCTGCGAGGCTGCAGGCTGGCAGGGGGAGGGATATCCGCCATTGCTGAGGCTTGAATAGGTAAACAAAGCAGCCGGGAAGCTCAAACTGGGTGGAGCCCACTGCAGATCAGCAAGGCCTAGTGCCTCTATAGACTCCATCTCTGCAGGCAGGGCACAGCTGAACAAAAGGCAGCAGAAATTTCTGCAGACTTAAATGTCCCTGTCTGACAGCTCTGAAGAGAGCAGTGGTTCCCCCAGCATGGCATTTGAGCTCTGAGAATGGACAGACTGTCTCCTTAAGTGGGTCCCTGACCCCCATGTAGCCTAACTGGGAGACACCCTAACATCACAATTAAAAGAATTAGAGAAGCAAGAGCAAACAAATTCAAAAGCTAGCAGAAGGCAAGAAGTAACTAAGATGAGAGCAGAACTGAAGGAGATAGAGACAAAAAAAAACCCTTCAAAAAAAATCAATGAATCCAGGAGCTGGTTTTTTTAAAAGGTGAACAAAATTGATAGACTGCTAACAAGACTAATAAAGAAGAAAAGAGAGAAGAATCAAATAGGCACAATAAAAAATGATAAAGGGGCTATCACCACTGATCCCACAGACATACAAACTACCATCAGAGAATACTATAAACACCTCTATGCAAATAAACTAGAAAAACTAGAAGAAATGGATAAATTTCTGGACACATACACTCTCCCAAGACTAAACCAGGAAGAAGTTGGATCTCTGAATAGACCAATAACAGGCTCTGAAACTGAGGCAATAATAATAGCCTACCAACAAAATAAAAGTTCAGGACCAGACGGATTCACAGACAAATTCTACCAGCGGTACAAAAGGGAGCTGGTACCATTCCTTCTGAAACTATTCCAATCAATAGAAAAAGAGGGAATCCTCCCTAACTCATTTTATGAGGCCAGTATCGTCCTGATACCAAAGCCTGGCAGAGACACAACCAAACAAGAGAATTTTAGACCAGTATCCCTGATGAACATCATGCAAAAATTCTCAATAAAATAGTGGCAAACTGAATCCAGGGCACATCACAAAACTTATCTACCACGATCAAGTCTACTTCATCCCCGGGATGCAAGGCTGGTTCAACATATGCGAATCAATAAACATAATCCATCACATAAACAGAACCAATGACAAAAACCACATGATTATCTCAAAAGATGCAGAAAAGGCCTTTAACAAAATCCAATAGTCTTCATGCTAAAAATTCTCAATAAACTAGGTATTGACGGAACGTATCTCAAAATAATAAGACCTATTTATGACAAACCCACAGCCGACATCATAATGAATGGACAAAATCTGGAAGCATTTTCTTTGAAAATAGGCACAAGACAAGGATGCCCTCTCTCACCACTACTATTCAATATATAGTGTTGGAAATTCTTGCCAGGGCAGTCAGGCAAGAGAAAAATAAAGGGTATTCAATTAGGAAAAGAAGTCAAATTGTCCCTGTTTGCAGATGACATGATTGTACATTTAGAAAAACCCATCATCTCAGCCCCAAATCTCCTTAAGCTGATAAGCAACTTCAGCAAACTCTCAGGATACAAAATCAATGTGCAAAACTCACAAGCATTTCTATACACCAATAATACACAAACGGTCAAATCATGAGTGAACTCCCATTCACAACTGCTACAAAGTGAATAAAATACCTAGGAATAAAACTTACAAGGGATGCGAAGGACCTCCTCAAGGAGAACTACAAACCATTACTCAATGAAATAAAAGAGGACACAAACAAAATGGAAGAGCATTCCATGCTCATGCACAGGAAGAATCAATATTGTGAAAATGGCCATATTGCCCAAGGTAATTTATAAATTCAATGCCATCCCCATCAATCTACCAATGACTTTCTCCACAGAATTGGAAAAAACTACATTAAAGTGCATATGGAACCAAAAAACAGTCCACATAGCCAAGACAATCCTAAGCAAAAAGAACAAAGCTGGAGGCATTGTGCTCCCTGGCTTCAAACTATACTACAAGTCTACAGTAACCAAAACAGCATGGTACTGGTACCAAAACAGAGATATAGAACAATGGAACAGAACAGAGGCTTCAGAAATAATACCACACATCTACAACCAACTGATCTTTGACAAACCTGACAAAAACAAGAAACTGGGAAAGGATTTCCTATTTAATAAATGGTGCTGGGCAAACTGGCTAGCCACGTGTAGAAAGCTGAAACTAGATCCCTTCCTTACACCATATGCAAAAATTAATTCAAGATGGATTAAAGACTTAAATGTTAGACCTAAAGCCATAAAAACCCTAGAAGAAAACTTAGGCAACACCATTTAGGACATAGGCATGGGCAAAGACTTCATGACTAAAATACCAAAAGCAATGGTAACAAAAGCCAAAATAGAGAAATGAGATCTAATTACACTAAAGAACTTCTGCACAGCCAAAGAAACTATCATCAGAGTGAACAAGCAACCTACAGAATGGAAGAAAATTTTTGCAATCTACCCATCTGATAAAGGGCTAATATCCAGAATCTACAAAGAACTTAAGCAAATTTACAAGAAAAAATCAAACAACGCCATCAAAAAGTGGGCAAAGGATATGAACAGACACTTTTCAAAAGAAGATATTTATGCAGCCAACTGACACATGAAAAATGCTCCCTATCACTGGCCATCAGAGAAATGCAAATCAAAACCACAATGAGAAACCATCTCACACCAGTTAGAATGGCAATCATTAAAAAGTCAGGAAACAACAGATGCTGGAGAGGATGTGGAGAAATAAGAACCCTTTTACACTGCTGATGAGAGTGTAAATTAGTTCAACCATTGTGGAAGACAGTGTGGTGATTCCTCAAAGATCTAGAACTAGAAATATCATTTGGCCCAGCAATCCCCTTACTGGGTATATATCCAAAGGATTATAAATCACGATACTGTAAAGACACATGCACATGTATGCTTATTGTGGCACTATTCACAATAGCAAAGACTTGGAACCAACCCAAATGTCCATCAGTGATAGACTGGATTAAGAAAATGTGGCACATATATACCATGGAATACTATGCAGCCATAAAAAAGCATGATTTCATGTCCTTTGTAGTGAAATGGATGAAGCTGGAAACCATTTTCAGCAAACTACCACAAAGACAGAAAACCAAACACCACGTGTTTTCACTCATAGGTAGGAATTGAACAATGAGTACACTTGGACACAGGGCAGGGAACATCACACACCGGGGCCTGTCAGGGTGTGGAGGGCTAGAGGAGGGATAGCATTAGGAGAAATACCTAATGTAAATGGTGAGTTGATGGGTGCAGCAAACCAACATGGCACAAGTATACCTATGTAACAAACCTGCACGTTGTGCATATGTACCCTAGAACTTAAAATATAATTTTTAAAAAGATATATAATAAATAACATTATATATGGCTCATTTATTTACCAAAGGGGAAAAGTATTTTAATGATTTTGCATATATTATGTAAGCTAATGCTGCCAGCCATTATATCACACTAAGTTCCAGGAGGCTGTGTCTGTTTATTCTTATTCATCTTGAACAGCTAGTCTAGTAAATGTTACATGCTCGGGTAACTACTGTATGAATAATGCATGTTTTTAAGTTAAGAGACAGAGTGGTATGTTGAAAACAATTAAATCAATTGTGAACACTTCACATCTGCTGAGTCTCAGTCCCCTCATCAGTAAAATGGGAGAGCTCATAATACTAGTAGTTCTAAGATTATGATTTACAATAAGCCTATGAGTGCCTATAGTTTTGAGAACTGATATTGAGTCTCCAATTCTTCCTTATACCAAGTAAGCATTTTGAAAACCATCATCCATTGTCACTATTTTTTAAATAAAAGTTTATTTTAACACACAAAAAAAGAGATAATTCACAATAAAAATAGTCCTTCCTAAGAAAAAAAAAATTGACAAATTTACACTGGTGTATGCACATACACACACACAGATGCACGCAATATTGTATAATTAACAAAGATTCACAGATTTTGAATCAGAGGACTAAATGAACTCTAGAGTCTCTCCATATCTAAGATTTTGTAAAATTTTTTAATTTTTTAAATTTCCTTAATGTTTTGATTTTCTAACTAAAAAAATACGTGCTTGTTAAAAAAAAAAAAAATCCAAACAAGACTGATATGTATGAAGTAGGAAGTAAATGCCTACCGCAACTCCCTCTCCACTCCCACTCTCCAAGTTTACCACAATTAAATTGAGGTACATACCTTGTAGGCTATTTTCCATGAAAATATAGACATACATATACTGGTTCATAGCTTTGTTTTTAAAGGAATAGAACTTAATCTAAAGTGCCTATCAGTTTTCAAAGTAGAGAGCTAAATACGTTGTAATGGTCAACTGAATTGAATGTCATTAACATTTAGGGAAAATAATTGGGGAACTCAGTTGAGGGAAGCATCTCTTTGTCTTACACTCATTGTAGTTGGGCATGAGGCTTGAGTTTGCGAGTTTTCCTGATCTCACTAGGCAATTCATTCCTATGTGCTGTGCATGACATCCCCAGAATGACTGCCAAAAAAGAGAAGCTAAAAAGCTGGTAGTGTCCAGAGTCAAGAAATCAGCTAGATGCTTGAAACAGAACTGAAAGGGGTCAGTCAAGTCATGCTCTGGGGAGAGCCAGAAGTCCAAGGAAAGAAACCAGGGTTTTGAAACGGAGTAATGTCCTCCCATCAGCGAGCCCGACACCTATGGCTGTGTTTGGGGGCACAGCCTTAGTGAATGAGAACACCTTTCGTTTCTGGAAGCTCATTATCATCTACTAACTCTCTAAAAGCAGAGCTGGAAAGCACCTGGAAAGACCAAAGAGCCCTCTGGGAGACTGGAGCTACAGCTCCATAATGTCATTACATGAGGTCTTTTCTTATGTGGAAAAAAAATAAATTGTGAAAACAAATCTGAAAGGTTTTGAACCACTGAGTTAGGAGTCCAGCTTTGGTTGCAAACACTGGCCATCTTTTCATGTATTCGGACAAATAGAAGACAAAGTAAAAGCTATTGGCTTGAATTGGAACATAAATGATCCCTATTAACTCTCACCATTTATTCAAATTTAGCAAATGAGTCCATACTTCAACCGGGTTCAAACAACTTCAAGGTATATAGTTCATTTCTTTATTCTTTAAATATGACAAATGTTGATATTGCATGCACAATAAACGAGAAAGGGAAAAAGAACCAGTCATGTGGTATGCATTACGGCAAATACATTCTTCTGTGTGCAAGTAATTTCCTCATCTACATAAGTAATGGCAAATACCTGGCCCGCATGACACTGTCATCATCTTACAGATGACAGCCATCATTAGGAGTCATACAGAACTTCAATCTGTTCAGTCAAATATAGCCTATGTCCTTCCCAATCCAATGCTCCAACAGCCAGTGTTAGGCAGAGCTGGCACAGTATGTTAAACTTACTTGCCATACCTGGGCTCATCTCCAAGATCCCTCCTAGATCTAGCCTACTGGTATTCTGTAAGAATAAACCATTAAGAAGAGGAAAAACAATATCCTAGAGATAAAAAAGTGTCTCTATCAATGTTTAATCACAGGTCATCATTAACAGAGAAAAGGACCTAATGTGGCCTTTCCTGCAGTCTTACTGTGCCTGGTCTACCTGCCTTTCTTGTTATGGTGCACCATGGAAGTTCTTTCTTGTCTTCAGCTTTGCATTACCTAATGAATTCTTCATACAGTTCAAATTCTTCTCTTCCATTCTTTTTTTACAGGTGATCTATGGTCTCCCTGAATCTGCTCCCAACCATCCAGAGAGTTTGCTAAACTTCGGGTTTGAAAGGGTGAAGTAAATGCAGCACCCACAGAAGGGGTGGTGTAGACTTCAGTAGCAACAGCATCCCAAGCACGGTGTGGGGGTCACCATATCAAAAATACCACAACCCTGGGAAAGCCCAAGCCTTCTTGTAAACCACAATAGAAAGCAACACTTCCCTACATGTATTCCTTGAATCTGGGAATACAGTTCTTCAGTCAGACATGTATGGTCACTTACTTGGCAAACTTTCAAATATTATGCAGAGTTCTTTACTAAGTGATTGTTCATAACTTTAAACTTTAACGCTAATTCGGATTATGAATTACAAAGAGGAAGGCTAGATTGTATGGCATTTCTTAAACTCATTTACTCGTTTAACCCCAGAGCCTTTGAATCTTTGTGTCAAGAGGCTTATTTATTTATTTACATTTTTTTGAGGTAAGGTCTCACTCTTATTGTCCAGGCTGGAGTGCAGTGGCACAGTCACAGCTCACTCCAGCCTCGACTTCCCAGGCTCAGGTGATTCTCCCACCTCAGCCTCCCCAGTAGCTGGGACTACAGGGGCACAAGCCACCAGGTCTGGCTAACTTTTTGTATTTTAAGTAAAAACCTGTTTTGTCATGTTGCCTAGGCTGGAGTTGAACTCCTGGGTTCAAGTGATCCACCTGCCTCAGCCTCCCAAAGCACAGGGATTACAGGTGTAAGCCACTGTGCCCAGCCTATCAAGACCCATTTTATGAGACTAGGGTTTCACAGAACACACTGGGAAACAAAGCCCTGGCAGCTTCCTCATTTAACAGATGCAGTGTTAGTCTCCCCCAGGCAGTTTATTGACAGAACTGGGACAAGAATCCAGGTAGTTCAGAACAGATTTGCTCCTATTTTAATGCCAGAGCTCAACACTGTGCCTAAAAACTAGGCAAAAGGTTAATTCCAACACATATGTGAAAGTGATTCTCTCCTTCTTCTATGGGACTTGCTCTATGAAGTTTAGTAGTGACTTTTAATATTACCAGTGGATGCTAGAGCTTAAAATAACCTTAGAGGACACCTGCTCTGCCTCCCTTGTTTTAGAGATAAAGAAACCTCAGAGAGGTTATCATACCTGGCCAAAAAATCACATAATAGAGTTAGAACTACACCTAAGTCAGCTGATACCTAGCTTCAAATATGGAACCCAATATATTGAAGTTACTAACCCTCAGAATACACAAGATAGGAAAAGTGCTTACTGAAGTCAAGATAAACCCTTTACTATTGAAAGCTTATAAAAGTATATATATTGTAAGTTTCATATATTTGCATGTGTTTGTGTGTGTGTGTGTGTGTGTTTTCTAACTCCTGAAGGGGCTGAGAGTCATAGGAGCTAGAGAAGTAACAACAGTAGAATTATAAACAGCTAAAAGATGAAAAGAAAGTCTTCTGCAAGAGTGAAAGAAAACAACAGTCAGGGTATTCAAAAGAAACCCTAGCTTCTTGCTATCAGCAATCAGCAGTTCTCCGTTGTGACTGCACATAAGAATCCCCTGGAGATCTTCTCAAAAATGCCTAATGCTTGGACTCACCCCAAGAGATTCTGTTTCACCAGGCCTAGGGTGGGGCTTGGACATGGGCAAAAGCCCTACAGGTGATTTCACTCTGCAGCCAGAGGTAAGAACTGCACTGAACTGAACCAAGGGAATCCAAGGTAGATTATCTTCACTCCTACATTATCCAGCCTCTGGACCTACAGGCAAAATGGCCAGCCGAGAGGTTTTCCAGACGTTTGTTCATGGCTGATGCTTGCTCACAGCCTCGCCCTAAACATGGAGCCAGAGCCAACAATTCTCAGCTTCCTTCTGGGCTTCTAGCTACTCCCGGCTGCCTTGCTGGCCTCTGCCTCCCTTTAGCACTTGTTGTCAATCCAAAAACCTGGGGAAGGCTAAAGTGAACTCCTTCTATTTGTTTATGTGGCAGTGAACTCAGAGTCTATGTCGAAAAAATGTTCTTGGCCTTTGACAAAGCCGCCTTGGAGATGCCTCTGTCTGTTTTAAATAGGCCACAAACGAGCACAGGAACCAGTGCCCTCTGCTGGGAGCCAATCTGCTGAATAAGCCCATATTAGCAGAAAGAGATGGGGTGACTCCAATGCAAGGATGTTTTTGTCATTTATTGTATCATTTAGCTTCAGAGGAATGCAGAACTTTAAAGGCAGGAGCTTGGATTTGACTATGGAGAACAGGTCAAATGGAGATTAATTTGTGTGATTGATATTTTCAGTTTTCAGGAATTCTTGACATATGATGATGAGGTCCTGAAGTATGGAAAGGCATCAAGGGTTCGTGACATTTATTTTTAAAGAAAAGTTCTCATTAGTAGGAGGCTAATGTATTACTCACTTTTAAAAGCCTTGGAAGAGGGTTGAGGGCTGATCTTTGGGACCTCAGAAAGGTATCCATGCAGCAACAAAAAGTAAAACAGTCTCGGTTTTATGTATAAAGAGAAGAGAAAAATAAAATAATCTTTCCAAAAGTACAGAAATTCAAACCTAGATGTCTCATCTACTGTGATGAAAAGCAGCAGCAAGGTTGACTGTTGGAGAAATTATCGATAAAGGAGGGTGAGAGCAGCGGGCAAGGAGACTCAGAGCTACCATGAGAACAGATGGAAAGTGTAAAATTATTGTTTTTACTGAGGAAAGCTTGCTATGTTCCGGGAGCTGTAGAAAACAAGCTCCGTGCCATTATGAGATCTGCCATCTACATGAAGAGACAAAAGAAAGGCGAGTGTTAAATAGCAAAAAGTGTGTAAGTCCCAATGCCAAATACAGAAGATATTTCATAACTGAGTGAAAGGTAGGCTCAGAGACTAACATGAGGGGGCTCCAGACATGGAAGAGGGTTCTTCTGGCTAAAGTAACTGGAGAAGAATCCATAAAGTTGGGGGCCAAGGAGCCAGATTTTAAAGAAGAGAATGAGCATCAGGAGGTAGGGAGAGCACCTAGCGGGGAGGTGGGGAAGACGGGCACAGCTTGCACCCGTCTGGAGGATTTAGCAAACATGAAGAACACACAGGAAGTTTTTGCTCTGCATTTTCCTTTTCCAAGGAGCATGGGAACATCCAGCCTATATCAAGTTATTCAGGGGAAGACTCACCATGAAGCAAACTGGGGGAGAAAGAGGAAAGTGAAGAAAAATTTACACTTATTGACCACCTCCTTAAGCTCGCCATATGCTAGACATTTTAAATGTATAACCATTTAGTCCTTAAAATAAAAATACTAAAATCAATAGCCCTACATAGGTTACTGCTCTCAATTTACAGAAGAGGAAAGAGATCTAGAGAAGTTAAGCACTTTGCTTGTGGTCACAGAGCAAGTAAGTAGAAATGCTAGGAAGAGGTGGAGGTGTTGAGTGTGACCGAAGGCAAAAATGCAGACAGGCCTGGACATTCCTTAGAGGTCTGTGTTATTCCAATGTCCTCCAGCTTTCCCCTGTGAGAGCTTTTCTTTCCTGAACCCACAATTACATGACATCATAGTATCTCAGAGCTAAAGGTGTCCTTAGAGAAGTGCCAGGCGTAGCAGCTCATACTTGTAAACCCCAACAGTTTAGGAGGCCAAGACAGGCAGATGACTCGGGGCCAGAAGTTGGAGACCAGCCTGGGAAACACAGTAAAACCCCATCTCTACAAAAAATTTTTAAAATTAGCAGGCGTGGTGATGCACACCTGTAGCCTCAGCTACTTGGGAGGCTGAGATGGGAGAATCACTTGAGCCCATTAGGCCAAGGCTTCAATGAGCTATGATCATGCCACTGCACTGTAGCCTGGGCAATACAGCAAGACCCCGTATTAAAAAAAAAAAAAAAAGTCCAAACCCCTCCCTTTACTTGCAAGAACACAGGAGAGCTCAGAGAGATGAGCCTGTGTGTGCGCCAAGGGTCATGCAGTCAGCAAAGGGCAGCGCTCAGAATCCAGCCTTCATCCATGCTCCATATGTATGAGCCAGCCCTGTGAGTGACTGGGTAAGGAGGACGGGCGGTGATGTGTGTTGGCTTTGGATGCTTGTAGAAGGCGTTCGGCTTCCTGTCAGTTGTCTGCATCACCCCTTGACAGAGACACAGGAGTGTCTGCCAATCTCAAATCCTAACGAATCCCTGCTATCTTTGGCTTTTGAAAAAAAGTGTGGTTCAGGGTGGCAGAGCATGCCTTTTGCTCATGTGGCTCTTCTCTACCCTGAGCCAAAGGATTCACTGAAAAACAGAGCGGGCCAGAGACTCACAGCTCTTCACCCTCACACCCATCTCAGGCCACTGGGAGAAGAGCCAAGTAGATGGATCCCTGGCAATTGCAAGCATTTGTCTAAAGATTTCAATCTAAAGATTGCAAACAAAATATTGTCAAGAAATAGGGCTCGTTATAGGTAGGTTTACTGTGGGCAAATTGACCCGGGATAAATGGTGGCTGCGTTCTTGAGTTTCCAGCTTCTAAACACAGATCCTAAGAAGTAGGTTAAAGGTCAGTTGGAAGGTCAGTACAGAGATCCTGTCTTCATCATTGGGGTCTTTGGTCATTGAATAGAGAGTCAACAGATTAGCCCTCACCCTGGGAGAGTGGGGACACAGTTTCTCTTGGAGAGAAAGCTACTGATGGTTCTTGAAGCCAAGTAGACTAGGAAAGAGTGTATGGGCTACTTTTCTTCAGCCCAAAGGCCAGTCACCACCAAATATTACTCCCAGGGACTTGGCCTGAAATGCTGCCATAGTTGGCAAAAACTACTCTAAATGGCTATCAATTCCCTCCCAACACACACACAGACACACACACACACACACACACACACACACACACAATGAGGAAAGACTGTGCATGCTACATTGAAATAATTGAAGCCTTTCTTGATCCAGTAATCTGTAACTACTAAAAACTTTGTAATTTCTGTTAAATTAGAGTGACCATGTAGACAGTTTTATTTGAACCAAATCTTAGACTTTAAAACTACTCCAGTGCAGTTTTTTTCTTTTCCTTTGGGGACTTATTCTATCGACTTCTGGGCAGTTTTACAGGGCTTCTGCCAGCTAAATGAAGATGGTTTCATCTACCTGCCAGCCATCTCCACTAACAGTAAGTGCATAAACAGAATACTACATTAAAGCCAAGAGCTTCTCCTCTCCTCTTTTAAATTTAGAAATGAGACCAGATCAGCCAAAAAAATAAACAACTACCAGTCAAATGTTCTAGTTTCAGCTCTGCCCCAACTTAGGGTTTCCTTATATTACATTGCAAGTATCCAGTAAATTGAGTAATATAGAAAAAGTCTAGATCAGGGCTCCCAACTGGGATACTGAAGTGAAGCGATGAATGGAAAACCTTTTCCTAGGCCCTAATTTCTGTGACACATTACCCACAAAATCTACAGGTATTTTCAATGAGAATGAATGTGTAATTCAACAGCACTGACCCATCCCCACCCCTTCAGTTGAACTACATCACTGTGGACTGGGTAAGAGTGGCCAAAGCTAATGAGAACAAAGAATATCATTTTCTTATAAAATGGAGAGGAGCTCCTTGGCCTTTGTCATTCAACTAAAGTCTCATTCTCAACTTCCTCTAGAATTTTCAAAATATAATTTTTAAGTATGGTCCAAGATTATCTGGATAACAACCTTTGTCTTTCACTTGTCTCAGTAGATCAATTCTTCCTGAAATGTTCTGCAAATCTCAGTCTTCTTGGGTTTCAGTTTCAATCTCTCTCAGTGAGGAAACTTTATACCTAACTACATCTTAGTACTAAGATGGAGACCATCTAATACAATATTGTACTTTACTCAAGCCTGGCTTCTCAAAGCATAGTGCATGATGGTGGAATTGGTTGTTCTCAAAATCACCAGATAAACAGTACCTGAGATAATCCATTTTAGTCAAGCATTTGGAGGAAAATATACCTTTGTATGAAAATAATTACAAATATATAGAGTATGGTATAGAAGAGAAGCAAAACATCTATGAGTGTCAAGACAAAAATGAAGATTACAAAGAAATTTTTGATCGGCCAATTTGAAGCTATATACCAGACCACCATGGGTTGCATGCTCACTGTTGTCTGTGGGAGATAGACCACGCAGGGAAGGGGGACATGTCTCCTCTCTTCTGCCATGTATAGTACTTTAATGGAGAAATCTGAGAAATACTGACATCATTTTTACAGTGAGAATATTTTAGAGTAAGGAAAATGGTCGCTTCATGAAAGCCCTGGAGCCATGTTTCCTCAAGAGTGCTCCACTTACCACTAGTTATACAGAAACGATTTTAGGAAATACATGTAATTAGCACTTCATATTTTAATGTATTTGAATATTTTTTCTCTGTTTATGGCAAGTTATGCACATGTTCCTCATTTTAAAATTTGTCTTTAACTTAAATGAGCTGAGCAAAAAGAAAAAGATTAAATAATATGACACATGGTAAAAGATACAATAAAATCGTGAAGGTGGTATGTGAATGAATGAATTTAAACAAATGCTATAGTAATTTTATTTTTATTTACATTTACATTTATAAAATAATTTACAATATTATAAAATATAACCTACCTTTATAATATTCGCTACTTAATAACATTAAGAAATGTCATACTGGGTCAGTCCCATGACCTCATTATTAGATCTAAAAATAGCTCCAAATAATATTTATTTTCTCATAAATTTATTGAGCATCTACTACATACTATGGAGACAGACCTTACCTAGAGACTTTAAAGGAGCTACAAGTACAATGAGAAAAAAGACTCATGCCAAACTCGTGCAATCAAGGTCATCATTTTGATGATGGCAAGACCCAAAAGGTTCTAAGAGACCAGATGCAGTAACAAATAAGTGTGCCAGATTTGAGGCCAAAGAAGGCATTACAGAGTAGGTGACCCTGGAGTTTAAAGCTTAAAAAGCAATGTAAGTTTACAGAGAGCAGTACATTCAAAGGCATAGCTGCCTTTCATAAAAGCAATGACAAAAGTTAATGAATAAAACTTAAACATATGTAGATTGTTTTTAACAGTTTCTGACTTTAGTTCCAGAATGGATTACCCTATTTCTAGTTCTTTCCCAGTCCAAAAAATGGTCATAGCTGTCATTTTTAAGGAAGAAGTTTTAGGAGAGTGGGTAGTTTCCTTTCTTGTGTATGTAGCCTCTTTGTAACATTCAGGGCATGTCTGGTGTCTTCAGATGTACCTTTTGCTGAAAGGGACTAAAGTTTATGAGAATAAAGAGCCTTGAACTGGGCAGACCATCAGCACACCTTGAGTCCCATCCCCTCTCTTCTCACAGAATACCACCCTCCCCTGGGTTCTTTACTCATCCAAATGCCATTCCTTTTTTAAGAGGACATCTGAGCCCTAATTTTAAAATGTTTTAAACTTACCCAATCCTGGTTCATAACTCTCTTTCCTGGAAACCTGAAGGACATTCTCATCTAGTTATCTAGTGATTTCAAGGCAGTAAGACTCAAATTCTCTACCGAATTATAAGCCAGTGAAGTTCAGGGACCAACATACAACATAGAATTTCTCACAGATTGCAATGCCGTGCTGAACTTCATTTATTTTGGAGTTTGAGATGCTATAACTCAAGAAAGCTGGTCAAAAAAAAAGATGTGAATCCTAGCACTTTGGGAGGCTGAGACAGGATGATTGCTTGAGTCCAGGAGTTCAAGACCAGCCTGGTCAACAAAGTGAGACAAGAGGGGAGGAGAGGGGAGGAGAGGAAAGGATGGGAGAGAAGGGGAGGAAGGGAGGAAGGAAGAGAGAGAAAGAAGGAAGAGAGAGAAAGAAAGAAAGATTTTAAAAGAGAAAAAGAAGGATGTGAGATGTGACTCAGCAGCAAACACCTTAAAGATTTGAACTTCTATACACAGTCAACCCACAAACCTCCCCCTACGTCTATTACCAAAATAAAAGGGTAGGACACCTGCTCTTTCTCCACTACCATTACCACCACATAATAATATGCATGTCCTCTTAATTTCCTCCCTCCTACTGCTTAAATGTACCTTGATGCTTTCAGACACAGACAAAATTAGCACTCAATACGTCAAGGCTATAGAAAGATGCAGAAGTCAACTCTCAGCTTATTTATTAGTTGAGACAAGAATGTACATAACTATAATACAAGACAGAAAATAAGTCTAAACAAGAAATCCACAGGCATGTGGACAAAATAAACCATTAGTTCTAAACAAACAGCCATCAAAATGTTGAGGAAGGTAGAACAATTGAAGCTAGAACCTTCCTATAGACTGAACCTTCTAGAGATGACTATGTCACCAGGGACCCAAACCCAAACTTGGGCAGGGCAGCAAATGCTACTTACAGAATATTAACTATAAACTGATTTAATTTCTTATTGTGTGACAGTGACTCATTCACCAAAACATACCTGGTCAGCATTTTGGGGTCTGTAGTTCTCTCTAAGTCAGTAAGTCTATAAGTCAATACATTGCTAAGAAGCTCTAGAGCTCTAGGGAAGAGATTGCCAGACCTATTCTTGGCAGGAAGGTTTTCTTTTAGATGTGATCTGTGATAACTCTTTTTTTTTTTTTTTTTTTTTTTTTTTTTTGAGACAGATTCTCACTCTGTCGCTCAGGCTGGGGTGCAGTGGCCGGATCTCAGCTCACTGTAAGCTCCGCCTCCCGGGTTTACGCCATTCTCCTGCCTCAGCCTCCCAAGTAGCTGGGACTACAGGCGCCCGCCACCACGCCCAGCTAGGTTTTGTATTTTTTAGTAGAGACAGGGTTTCACCGTGTTAGCCAGGATGTGATAACTCTTTTACCCACGACGAAGAGCATCCAAGGAGTACATTCTTGGTTCTCACTAAAGATTTGGTGAATACAAAAAAGGTTAAAGGATGGAAGACTCCATAATGACCTCTTCTTTAGAAACAACTTGGAATAGAATGAATTCTGTCTCCAAGGACCCTTGGGAAAATGTCCTTTGCATGAACTCCAAGAGTCAGAGAAATCAAGTGGATTTGAATGTTGTCCTTCCCACTTCTGGGGACTCAAAACTGCCTCCTCCTTCCCCAAATCTTTTTTGTTATTGAAGAGGCAGACACCAGAATTTCATATATCTACATTCCTTTCCTTTTGAATATCAGAAATGGCTAATGACATGGCAATAATAGGACATCTGATGACTTAACCCCATTTGCATCACAATTCTCCCAGGATAGACCTCCTTTCCAGAAATGGGCCTTAAGGAAATTCCAAATATATGTGGGCCTGTAAATCTGAGTTACTGACCTGGCATGCAACTCCATCTGCCACCTACTGTAACTCAATGCCAAGCATCTCACAAATTGAAAACTCATTAGGACGTCTGCAGACGTCTTTGCTCTCCTCATATAAAAGGTGGCAGAAAATATTCTCAATTGGCAACCCTTACGTCCATCACAACCCCAGCCGCTATAACTACACGCATGAATATCTTTGTAAAACTGATCCAAGGAGCAGCTAGAAATACCTTTTTGGACAGTTATCCGAGTCTGCCTTACTGTCTTGCTCACTTGCCAGCTCTTCATCATCCTTAGCGTCCCCACCCAGAACTGAGCACAGTGCCTGACACATAGTGGGTGCTCAGAAATAGAAATGACGGAGAAATAATTCTACTAATTGTTTATCTGCTATATTTTCCCAAACTCAGTTTAGTTTAACCCCAATATCAAAAAGTTACCTAAGTTTATTTGGTCCAGATCAAATCATAGATGGGACAAAGTTGAACATGATGCCCAATTATAATCAATACAAGAGGAAGGCAGTGAATGTCTCTAGAGTTGGCTGTTGTAGCACTGTATGAACCCACCTAATATACTCCATAGCTCAATAGCATTCGTGTATATACAAATAATGGATACTCATTCCATAGTTATATATACACAACTATTATTTGTGTATATACAAATTGTTGAATTCTTACCTTAGGTCCTCAAAACTTGGCATTAGAACTTGATTTATCTGGCTTAATATGGCTACTGACAATTTCATTATGTATTTATTACAAGGACTGGGTACCGCATCTGGAAACTGTGTGACCAAAAAGGTCTAGTAGATACGAGGGATGGGAGAACTGAAGAATAGAAAGTAGCCCTGCTGTGCCAGTGAAGTTGGCATAATGTGTGCTCTGTCTTCCAATGTGAATAGAATTTCTGTAAGTGTGGTGTTTTTATTCTAATTTCTTTCTATAGCTATCTAACAGTTATTCCTCTCTGAAGTGAACAAATGCACTTTTTTAAAAAAAATGCAATACCAACGCTTACCAGACAACTATCATATTCCTGACATTGGCCTATATGTTTAACATTCATTCGCTTACACGACTTCTCAACAGCCTTTTCAAGTAAGTAATATTTTCCCTATTTTATAGACTAAGAAAGTGAGGCTCAGAGATTAAGAAACTTACCAAATGTCACAGAATTCACTAACAGATGAGGGATTCAAATAATTCACTTTGATTCCTACCCATGCCCATCACATAACCTTTTAACTGACTTTTAAAGAAGATAAAAATGGTGCTTGTTGTAGCCACCACCAACAGGTTGAAATAACCTTCAAAGGAAAAATTGAAAACGTAAGCTCTTCTTCACACTAGAACAGTAGCGTTAGTAACAGCAGAATGGAGAGGCTGAAATGAATGAGTACCCTTATTTTCAAGACCAGAGAAGAGAGACAGAGAATGAGCTATATTCTGGAGGTATGGATGTGCAACAAAGAAAGCAAGCTTGCTTCCAGTATCACTTATTCCATCCTCTCTACACTTTTATAGTACCTCTGAACATCAAGATGTTTACCCTAGACCACACATTCATGGTTCTTACAAGAAATCAATTTATTGTCAACAAATATAATTAATGGTAGTTACCTCCTCCAAAAAGATACACAGAATGCACATTCGTGAGGTCTCTGGTATTATCCACCTTCCTATATTTCAAGACTAACAAGAATCTTTTAACAACTTCTCCCAGAGACATTGCCAGAAAACAGCTTGTTTCTGGGCCTGGCCTGGCCAACCCATATAGGTTAGTTGTTTTCAACCCCAGAAACACATGAGAATGACCTGAAGAATTGTTTTAAATACTCATTTCCTGGGCCTCATTCCCAGAGGTTCTGATTCAGTTGGCCTGAGGTGGGTTTTGGCCACTGGCATTTTTTCATTCTGTCCAGGTTGTTTCCATGTGCAGCCAGGATTGAGAACCACTGGCTGTCGCCCCCTGCGCCCCACCCCTGCCACTGGCATACATACTCCCATCATCTAATATCCCCAACTGCTGGAAAATGCTAGAGACTGATGATGGGCCAATTGCTCACTCTTCTTGAACATTCTCCTTTTCTCCTCTTTGACTTCCCACATCTCTTTCTTTTGCTAAAATGCTTCACTCAAAAACTGCATTCAAAAATTCTCATGGGCAAGTAGTTCAGACAGGAAAGAAATACCCTACTTACCTGCCCCACATATATTCCCACTTTTGCCTGTATTTATACTATAATACTTTCAGATAGCTAATGGGAAGATTAAGCTCTCAAGAATCCTTGAAGAAAATATCCAAATAATTTGGAGACTTGCTTGCTTGTTCCATAGACTTAATTGCCTGCAGGGACAATACGGTAGTTGTGAACTTTCACTTAGGGAGGAATGTGACAATGCCAGATTGCCTTAGCCTCTCAGAGGGGCATAATGCCAGGCTCCTGGGAGTATCCAAAAGCAGAGAAAGAGATATCGCAATCATCCAGATCAAGTCACCATCCTTGTATGTGTGTGCGGTCCGATAGTCACTGTGCTGTGTGATGGGATCCATAGAATCTGCACAAGCTAGAGCCACCACATACAGAAAATTCAGGATCTAAATGAAAATTCCACTTATAAACATGAGAAGATCTGTGACAGCATATTATAAAACCCTAATTAATGGAGGAGAGAAAGGAAGGAATTACATATAGACAAATTTTGATCCCAACACTTCAGGCTGTCTTTCTCATTGTATCATTACACTTACACAACTATTTCCAGTTCAAAGATGAAGGAACTAAGGCTCAGAAAAGTTAACCTGCATCAATAAGCACTTGGGTAGAAAACCCACATTCAAATCCTGACAGCCTTACTGCCTATGGGCCATGTGATCTTGGATAAGTTTTTTTTTCTGAGTTTCTGTTTCCCTACCTGTAAAATGTAAAGGTAATAAGATCTCCTATTCAGTTGAAGTGAAAATTAAGTAAAAATATAAATGTAATGTAGCAATAAAAACTCATTAAGTAATCCCTGCCTAAAAGGTTATAGTATCTGGAATTTATGCAAGATAGTATAACAAGAGTTACAGCCAAGCAGTAAACTCGGTCTGCGAAACTCCATTCCCCTTTCTACAACACAAGACATTGGAGACCAAAACAATTCAAAGGAAAACATGATGAGGTACACTGAGAAATTCAGGGAATACTCCAAAGCTGAAGAGGTAAGAAGTTAGCTAAGCATCAAAAAAAGAATTTAGGTACGTAAGACTTTTATGTTCTTCACTTTGGGGGCTGGGCTAATCCCAGAAATATCCCTTTTTGGTAAGTAACATCAGAAATTATATTCAATTGCTCTTTTGATGGACAGCTACAAACTTTAGCATGATGTTAAGCAGTTATGACAAAGAGCAGAGAACAAAAAATTAGGATGGTAAAATCACCAATCCCGAGTCCAAATCCCTCTGCTAAATCCATTAACACACCAGTCATTTGTTCTTCAAGTTCTGGTTACTCTGGGACAGGCCTCACAAAGGGCGAGGCATGGCCACGCTTCTAAGGTCAGACGCAGAGACCAGAGCCCCTGGAAATTCTTGACATCTGTGAAGTCTGTGAGTCAAAGGGCACATCTCGGAGTGTGCCTGCTCTTGCAGCTACCTTCCAAGGTGCCTGAACCACTCCTCTTAATGAACTCCACATGCTGCCAGTTATTTATAGCATCACCCCAGTGTGTGTTTTGTTAAAGCCTCTAGATCATATTTCTGAGCTTTGTAAGTCAATTTCCTACTATTGGCCCATGAAATTTTGCCTCCCTTTCCTCCTCCTCCACATTCTTGGAAATCCATGGCTAACTATACAAACAAATGTACAGGCTTATCAAAATACTTTGAAGTCATTATTTGCCCTCTTTGTTTTTCTTATGAATTCTTAAGTGTGAATTTCTAGAGCATCATCTTCCTGGAAACTTACATCCGACAGGACAATTCAACAGAAGGGTAATTCAGTTGAAAGAGCAGAAAAGGAAGATTCTAAGGAGACAGGCAAGGTGGTCAGCTAACTTAGCTCTTACGTGAATGGAAACTAAGCCAGAAAAAACGCAGCAGGAAAGCAAAAAAAAAAAAAAAAAAATCTTTAGACAAAAGAACAAAAAAAAGCGGAGGCCAAAGAGGCTGAAGTAAATAATTAAACTAAAAAATACCCATAGAAAATGCAGAAGCTAAAAAGAAGAGAACCTCCTCTCTGATGGCGTAAAACAGAAAGCAGCCAAGTCTGTGTGACATCACATCTTACCAGTCCTTATCTCCCTTCTGGTAAAATGCAGAGGGAAACTTTTATCGACATTTTATAAATGCACGTATTTTAGCAACTCTAGAAACACATTTTCCAAATGCAAAGAATTCCACTCCATCCCATTTTAAAAACATATTTCAATAAGTGCAAATGCTTTTTTTTTTTTTGAAGATGTGAAATCTTGTACTAATTGTTGGTTGTTTCTCTCTTAGCACAATTGGAAAATAGCAGAATACTGAATTATGGGAAGTTTCAATTATCTCAGGTGTCAACATTCCATAGGTTGGTGTGGGGGCAGTTTTTATATTCTATAATACAAAGCATACTAAATGGAATAAATGGAAATTTAGAGTCACAGTTATACAATCAACTTACGTCTTCTGTTTTAAGCATTTTAAACTACCTCTATTCTTACGTTGATTTTTTGAAGAATTATTTTCTAAAGAAAACTGCTTTTTGATGTTGGCCCAGGTGGGCTCTCTGTGGTATCTTTGGCCATGGTAGTCCATTTTTCTTAATAACTTTGTTACTGTCCTGAGAAAAACCAGAAATTTGAATAGGTAGGATATGGGGTATATGATATTATGACTTCTTGTAACTTACGTTGTGTACAAATGGCTAGTAATATCCATCTACTGATAAAAACATAATCTCAACATTTTAAGAAGTCTAAGTACGTATTAGGATAACTTTCCTCAATTTCTTTGTGTTAATAGGATATAAAGAATAGGATTTCCCAGAAGAAGAGAAATGTTTATCCCAGCAATCTGTAAGTTTTTGTTTTGGCTTGGTTTTGGTTTTTGATGAGATTCACAGAATTTACTATGTTCTAGGCACTAGTGCCTTTCTCATTTAATTCATATTACAATCTTGAGTTAGATATTATGACATTTTATAGACAATAAAATGGGGTGTAGAGAGACATATCCAGAGCTGCACAGCCAGTGGACGTCTGAGCAGGAGCCACATGCAGAGGAGCCTGACTCCAGGGCCTCAGCGTGTAATCCCCTACACCTGCCACATGGGTTTACATTTCCAGCTGCTTTAAGGTTAAGACTATGGATGCCTGAACAGCTTTTTTTCCTTAGAGCATAAAACTAAACTAATCTAATATCTCTTATAACAGTGCTGTGTTTAGTCACTCCTCCCAGTGCCAGTGATCCCTTAAATTTAGTGTTGGCCATCATCCCTGCCCGTCTCTGTGCCACATCCTGAGAGCTCAGTCCATCATGTGAGCCTCCATAAAGGCTTCTCCATGCAGCCCGCTCCCATCCATTTTCTCCCTTGCCCTGTAGCAGGCTCTCCTGAGTCTTCCTCTAGACCATTGCAATAGCCTCTGTATTTGAAAAAGTCTCTGGATTCAAGGGACACAAAGTCCTCTCAAAGTGGTCTAGGTAAAAGAGTGTGACCAAATGGACACTGGGAGGAAGGGCTGCAGAACAGAAGGCTGATGCAACCTCTGGGCCTTGGGAAGAACTGGGAATAAGGCTCTCCTGCCTTCCCACCTCTTGCCTCCGCTTCTCTGCTTGTCCCGTCACTTTCATTCATTCTCTCTGAGCATATGGCATACCCTACATGTCAGGAAACACCACTACCAAGGGCTCTCAGGAGTGCCAGCCCACAGCTTCTCCAACAGCAAGAGATACAGTTACAGAACCAAACTTGGGTTCACTCACTCAGCGCAGTAAGACCAGATGTGCACACTGATTTTGCAGCCATAGAAAGGAAGTTGTTTATTTGCAGGGCGCCAAGCAAGGAGGAACAGGCAGCTAATGCTTATATCCTGACCTCAATGGCTTGTAAGTAACAGTTTTGAAAGGCAGGTGTAAGTTTCAGGAATGCAGAACTTACAAGCAAAATCATAAATCAATATATGGAGGTTATACATTAGTGTTGGCCTAAAAGGATGAGATATTTTGAAGCGTGGGCTTACACGTCTTAGGTAGATTCAATGATTTTATTTTCAATTGGTTAAGGAAGAGAAGCTTTAATAATTTGGAGTCAGCAGAAATTAATGTTAGCTCTGGCTTGTGGGTGTGGCTGCCTCCAGGCCCCTCAGGAAAAAATTTACAACAAGAATAGTGGTCAGAGTTTAGTCTTCAGGTCCCTCTTATCTGAGGTCTACGCACCAGTGGATCCAATTGGTGAGGGTGTGGGTTTTTGAAAACCAACTTGGGGACATATGTTAATATGTTATCGTAACCAATTACCCCCATTTCTCTAACAGTTATTTTCTCTTTCTTTTCTTCCTTCCTCTTCTCCACTTTCTACTTATCTCTTTAGAAATGCAATTTATAGCCTTTTACCTCCTCCTCACCAGATACTCTCTACAGGGCAATTTCATCTAACTGTGTGCTTAGAAGCTTTGGGGCAGAACTCTCACCCACCAGAAGGTTGCCTCAAGAGATAAAAGATGATTTACAACCCAAACCATGCCCACTAGAGTTTTTGGCCATCTTTACAATGTATTCCTGCCCATGAAAATGCCAACTTGACTGCCCAATACGTAAGGCACCAAAGCAAGTACATGGACCCCCCACACCTGCTCACTTCTGCTCCTGGATAGGTCCCCACCTTTAAAAGCACTTACTTTCTGCTCCAAAAGCAAATCAGACCCTTAAGGCAGAAAGGCTTTTCTTCTCCTAAGCTAGCTTTGGAATAAAAAGTTATTTTCTTTATACCAGACCTCACTTGTGTTAATTGGACCCTGCAAACCGCATGTGACTGAACTTGTGTTTGGTTACATTATCTTTAGTTTCTAGTGAAACCAAAGCATCCCCTGATTCTAACTTCCTTGTTATTGTTTCAGGTTACTATCACCTTGTTTATCAAGTTCATATTTACGTCCCAGGGCTAGCTAGGTGCCTGGGGATTTACCTTGGTTTCCATGCTTGGGGGCCTACAGGGCCCTAAAAGGGGGTCCCTTCTCTCTCTCAACACCCTCATTCTTAGAATCTCTTTGGAACAAAGACTCACAGTAGAAGCACACCTCTAGATCAACCAAACGTGGCGAAGGAGCAGCGTCAGGTAAGGACATGAAACACACACTTGGAATTGGAGGAGGGACAGTTCCCAGAACAGGCTATTGCTTTTCCAACCTCTATGGATTTGCCCTTGCTGTTCCCTCCTTCATACACACCTCATGATCTCTCCTCACAACCTTCATACAAGACCATCTTAAATAGCACCAGCCAGGAGGCTTATTCCATCACCTCCAAGGGGCCTCTGTTCTTTGAATCCCCCACCCCACAGCAGTAGTTGTTTCCTCCCTTAGGACACTTCCTTAACTTACATTAAGAATGGTGTTTTCAAGTTTCCTGGCAGAATTAAACTCCTTTAGAGGAGACCTTAATCCACTTGTATATTCCCCAGAAATACCAAGCAAAATTCTTGCCTGTGACAGGAACTCAGTCATTGTTTTCTGAATGGTTGAATGCATGAATATAACTAATGACTGAGACAAGTTTCAGGAACCACCTTGGGTGTTAGATTCCTCATCAAGCAGTGCAGACTCTTCACAGTGTTGCTGGAAAATCGTCTTTTCTTGAACAGAGGATGCACCATGACTTTTCTCATTGAAGGGTTTAGTGACACCCAAGTATTAGTTTACTAATCTCGTCGAGGAGAGCATGGTTTAACAGCCCAACTTACCTATTTATTGATACCAGAGATATCCTATTGGATTCATTTAAATTATACCGGGGTGCAAATGTTACCTCTGCCTCTACATTCTTGATGCAAGCTACTTAAACCCTAAGTTACTTCTTCTGCGGAATGGGAATTAAGAGAAGCTCTCTTACAGTATTGTCCTCAGCCTCAAAAAATAATCACCTGGGCTAGCTTCAAGATACGGACCCTACCTTGTCTCACAATAATGCTGCTCAAAAGGGGCCCCCACACAGGAGGTTCGATGCTCTGCAGTCACAGTCCCGAAATTGTTAATATCTTTGAATTTGTGTTCTGTGAGTGAAGTCCAATAGGACAATGGAGCATGACCTGGGAGCCTTAGAGCCTGGCTCAGCCATGGTTCTGCTTCCTACCACCTCCCAGAGCAACTTCTTGGTCACTCATTTACCCACTATCTGGTGCTCTGGTCTCTGTCTCATTGTCACCTATCCCTGACTAATCGGGTCCCAAACGCTGATACAGAGAGGATCAGGGTAGGCCAGAACAGGCCTGTCAGAACAGGGTATGGTGACACCTTTCCAGGGCCAGCAGAACCAGGGTGTGTTTATTTAACAACTCAGCAGAGGCAAGGCTCTCACCCACCCCATTCTGTTACATACTGGGTCCCAGCACAGGGGTCACCAGTCATATTAGTCTGTGTACATTGTTATAAAGGAATACCTGAGACTGGGTAATCTAATTAAAACAAACAAACAAAACACAGTTTACTGAGCTCACAGTTCTGTAGGCTGTACACAAAGAACAGAGCCAGCATCTGCTACTGGTAAGGGCCCTTGAAAGCTTGCAATCATGGCAGACGGTGAAAGGGAGCTAGCCACAGGGCAAGAGTGGGGGCAAGAGCAGGGGAGCAAGAGAGAGAAAGAGCAGGGCCTAGACTCTCTTTAAAACAACCAGATCTCATGTGAACTCATTACCACAGAAGAGCAGCGAGACATTCTTGAGAGATCTGCCCCCATGAGCTAAATGCCTCCCACCAAACCCTACCTCCAACACTGGGGATCACATTTCAACATGAGATTCGGGGGGGACAAATAACCACATCACCAGTCCACCATGGGTTGGAGAAGGGGAGATGCCCGTTTCAACCTCCCCAACTGCAGCCAGGACATGGCACACTGGTCCAGCAGTCAATGGACCACAACATCAAAGGAGCTGGTGAGGGTCTGCACTCATCCACAGGTATCCCCACACCCAAGAGTGCCACACCAAATAACAAATGAAAACCACATTGACAGGTAGACAGGGATCAAGGAGGAGAGTAAAAGCTCTTTTAGTACCTTTAACTGCATGACTTTTCTTCTGTTTGAAAGAGGGACTTCACGTTTTTATTTTGCGCTGAGTCCCGCAAATTAGTCAATCCTGTATGTCACCTAGCATGTGTCAAGCACCTAAAAAGTGCTCATTGATATCGTATTAACAAATATTCACACAAAGTCTGGCGATTTCACACAATAAGACATGTACAAAATTATCTGACATCTATAATCTCATTTGAGCTTCTCGGTAGGTATGATATGGGTATTTGTTCATTTTATAAATGAGGGAACTGAAATTCAGAGGAGTCAGGAGGCCTGAAATCATGTCACTGATTAGTAGCAACACACGGCCTGGAACCAAGGCATTCTGACTTGCAGCCTGTGTTTCCACCAGGTACCTGCCCACCAGTAACCTGTGGGGCAGCCGAGCAGCCCTCTCATCACTTCTCTGGAGGAAGGAGGAGCCAACAGCATTGAGCCATCCTGGAAACTTTGCCGGGTGCCATGGAGCTGTGAGTGTTTGCCCCGGCCACTGCAAGGAGGAGTTCCACCCTTGCCTTGCATTTATTTTCTTTCCCTAACCTCACAAAACCATAAAAACCAAAGACGACTCTTAAGCAGCCTGCCATCCAGCTCTCTGAACACCCAACCCCAGGCTGTGGACGGCAGGGCTACAACACTTGTTTCTTTGCTCCTGTTGACTCAGGTCTGTTTACCTGGCGCCGTATTTCCAATTTCCTTGCCTCGGAACTTGTGCAGCCCTCAGATTTATGCTCTAGGCAGACTGGGAATTTATGGCGTATTCATCACCCATCCCACCCCAGGACACGGCACCTCTCCCTGCAGCTGTCAAAACCACCCACTCGTACCCAGTGAGGTGTCAGTTCACTGAGGAAAACTCCTCGGAAATAATGCCCAGTTCTAGCCAGAAGGTTTTGCCCAATTGCTCAAGCCCTGGTGATAAAAATGCCAAATATAATGTGGAGTGAAAAACAGAGGTCAGACTAGCCCAGAGGCCAGGGTGGGGCAAGAATCATAGACCGGGATTAGGGGACAGAGAAGGTTTGGCAGATTCCATGCTCCTGAATTTGCCCTGATGTGCCCTGGCCTGGGAGATTCTTGGAGTAGATGGAGTCACACTCTCTGGGAACCATGTTTAAAACTGGTGTGCTCTTCAGATTGAACTAAATCGAGAAACCGGCTTTCCCAAGTCTCAGGAGAATGATCTTTTTACAACTTCGATTTTTATCTGAGGAATATTAAGTGAGAGATGAATATGGAGTCAGTGGCTAGAACTGACTGAGGCCATCATCAGTATTGGTTCTTAAACTAGAAAACATACAGAAAACATAGCTACACATATTGAACGTAAGCCATTTGCCATCCTTGACCTTTGAATACATTATTTCCAATTCTCACAACAGTTCTGGATCACATTTATTTTAGGCACATTTTAAAGATGAGGAGATTGACATGTGAGAGATTGCATAATTCACACAGTAAGTTACACTGCCAAATTCACACACTGAATTTCACACAGTAAGTTGCACTGCCGGTCGTTGGACACAGGTATCATTTCTCCACCAAGCAAGTTCAGTTCATGCTCTGCCTACTGAGCCTCTCACTGTTCTATCCCATGGGAAAGAGTAACAATGGCCACCGCTCCTGACATCATGAGGATTTATCCAGGCTACTCTGCAAGAAGACAGCCAGTCTCTTAAATGGCTGTTGGTTCTGGGCACTCATCCAGAGTGCCACAGATACCTATTTATGCATGAAGGAAGTACACGGTAAGCCTCTATTACTAGAGGAGAGTGGATGCAGATGTTGCCGGTTTGCCATTCACCCATTTGTTCTGCTCCTTATTCCTTCTCTTTACTTTTAACCATTTTCCTACTTACATTAGCATCTTGTATGTTGCTGTATCTCTTCTAGCAACATACAACTTAAGGCTAAAGAGAAAATTGAAATCCTGTACTTCCGTAACAATGTCTGATAGGACTTAGCCAGTAAGAAATGACAATAAAGAAAACACCACTACTATCACCAGGAAGGAAATTGTATACATTTTTAAAACTCAGTTTTAAAGTTATCTGAATTTTATCAATCCCTGATCTTGCTTCTCTCATCAGCTCAATTTGGAGCCTTTTGATAAGTACACAGACAGCTGATAAGGTCAATCTCTATACAAGAAGGGATTAAAAAAAACAAAGCCCGATAATTTACATGGAAAATTAATATTGCTGGCTCTCATTAACTCTAGTATTCAGTACCATCATCTATAAAAGAAATCCAATTCAATAAGTATTAAGAGATTACCATGGGAAACAAACACAGGATTATAGACATAAGGGGATTATATGTAAAAGTTTATTATTTACACAATAAATGAGATATTCCAGTGTATGAAAGGCCTACCGTTAGAGCAGATACCCACATAAGTAATGGTAACTCTGGCTTGACTGTAAGTGAGCCGCAGGAGAAACCCACATGGTGTTAGATATCCAGGAATTAGAGTACTTGCCACCATCACCCTGATCACCAAGGTCATTAGGATGTGATTATAGTACGTATGGAAGGGCTCTGTAAAGAACTATAAAATTAAGGGATTTTTAAATCACCATTTTTATTACCCAGCATAGCATCTAGAAGTGTGCCCTCTGTAATCAACCTGCCCAGGCTGGTTTCCCTACTTTGCAACTTACTCACTGTAGAACCTTAGGTAAATTGCTTAAACTTGAAGCTTCAGTTTCTCAGCTATAAAAAGGGGATAATAGGATCAACCTCATATAGATGTGTGATAATTTAGTAAGTCAATATATGTAAAGGGATTTGCACATTAACCAGCACAAAACTGTAAAAGTATTATTGGTGTTAATATTATTAGTAATCCATGTTTACCAGCTTCATCAGCTCAGAGGCAATGCAAAATATAAAGATTACCACCACTTGGCCCTTTGTAAGAATTTCTATAAAAGGCTTAAAATCACTCTATCCAAGTAAATAATTTCTCCACCAATATTCTTTGAGCGGCTATTCTATTTATTGGATATTCACATACTCATGCTATAATGGTGGGCTTTGCACCAAACAAGTTATACTACTCAACTGGAATATACAACCTAAAATATGCATCTATTATAGTCTTTTCAGAGTAGAGTGGAAAAAAAATGCTTTGGAGAACAAAGTAAATTAGAGTTTTATAATTCTGGCAATTCCACCAATATTAAAATTTGATGATTCAGGAACAAAATAAAATTATTTGGCTAAATCAGCAGCTCGTTCTCTACTTTGCTAGTATCTTTAAAGTGACTTGGGGTACTCAATATGTCAGACATTTGTTGTGGTCTTCAATTTCCCCAGGTGGAATTTCAACATTGTTCAACTCTTCTCTCAATTAAGCAGGCCCGGCTCAAGTATTGCCTACCCTGCTCCTCCATGGGCAAGCATGACTTCTCACCATGTCTCACAGCATGATGCCTGGCACTGCCCACAGAACAGGCCCTTACTTGTTCAACTGGCTTAGAACAGTGACCAGCAGGCCAGGCTTGATCTTTAGAATGAAGCTCTTCGCAATATAAAGAACATAATTGTCATTTTAGAAAGATATCCTGCAGTGTGGAGAAAGACTTACGGTGAGAAGGACTGAGTAAGGAGAGATCATGAGAAGGGATACATAGGAGATACGACCGGGACCCAAGGTAAAATTGTAGGAAACAAATTTGAAAGATTCATAACTGACAGATATTACTGAACCATAGACGTGGGTGGTGGGGGGAGAAGAGGTCATATATAATAATAGGGCTCTCTCTTGAAATAATTTGTAGGTAATGGGGTCATCAAAAAAAGAACTAGAAATAGGAGAGGCAGTCCAGTGAAGCACAATCACAAAACCATTTTCTGGATATTGAGTTTGAAGTGTCTGTATAACATTTGCAGGAAAGGATTAGTAAATACTTTCACATGTAGATCAGAAAATTAGGGGAGAAAGCCAGGCTGGAAATACAGATTCTGGAGGTAGTGGTGGTTACCTGATACCATCATATGGGGTACTCAGAATGAGCACTGCCTAGAAAAGTCAAAGCCTATGCCTCGAAAGGCAACAAGTAAGGAGTGGATGAAGAAAGAAGAAGGGCATTTGAGAAGAAGCCTGTGGGTTAGAAGGAAAAACAGAAGACAGAACAGTGACTGAAGCCAAGGGAGAAGGAGTTAAAGTAGCTTCTTAAACACAAACTTCACTGTTGAAGTAGCTTGTGTTTAACAAGGTTATTTCTAGACATAATTCCTTGGCTTAAATATTTTCTGCAAAGGGAGTTTGTTAGTATCCCTCTGCAGTCTGGGAAGGATGATACACTGATCCCTATGTATATGCAAGCTTGGGTGAGTTCATCAGAATAACTAGAAGTTATCAAACCAAATACAGAGTAGAACACTAGATACTCAATTTTCCATGTGAGAAGAGCCATTGAGAAGAGGTTTCCATTTGGGATACGACTGAAGAGGCCCAGTCTATAGAAAGCAAATCGAAGCTGTCAAGTGGCATCAGGCAAATCTCCGATGCAAATGACTTATGTTGCTACTTTGCCCCGTGGAAGCATAGGTCCCCCCACTTCTTAGGTGTAGCTGTGTTTGGTGACTTCCTTCCAAAGAGTACAGTATAAAAGAGGGGTGAAAAAATAACTTTACAGTGGAAAAAAACTTTGCAAATACTACCTCCACTAGGTAACCAGGGTTAATGGACTTATCAACCAAGATAAATCATGGAAATACAGATTCTGGAGGTAGTGGAGGTTACCTGATATCATACGTGGTACTCAGAATGGACACTGTCTAGAAGGCTCAAAGCCTGTGCCTCAAAAGGCAACAAGTAAGGATTGGATGAAGAAAGAAGAACAACAAGGGTAGGTACCCTTGATATGATGTGAGGAAAATGGCACTTCACCTCTGCAGTCTTTCTCCAAAAACCCATAATCCCCATCTAATCATGAGGAAATCATCAGACAAATCCAATTTAAAAAGTACACTACGATATGCCTAACGAGCACTCCTCAAAACTGTCAAGGTCATGAAAAACAAGAAAAGTCTGAGAAACCATCACAGCAAGAGAAGCCTGAGGAGACACATGACAACTAGATGTAGTGCGGTATCCTGGATGGGACCTGGAACAGTAAAAGGGCATTAGGTAAAAGCTGAGAATATCTGAATGGAGTATGGGCTTTAGTTAATGACGTATCAATATCCGCTCATTAAAATTGTGATAAATTTATGCCATACTTATGAAGGATCTTAACAGTAGAATAGAGAGGTTGGACATGAAGTAGCTGAAAGCTCTCTGTACTATCTTCACAACTTTTCTGCAAATCTAAACTATTCTAAAATTAAAAGCTTCTTTTTGAAAAATGGCATCACAGGAATGTAATCCTATCAGGAGAGCTGAGGGACTACAGGGAAAAGTCGGTCAAGTTGACCTTTGTGTACATCACAATTTTCCAAGGAGCCAACCCTGGTCAGGAAAGTTTTCACTAGGGAAAGAAAGACAAAAGTGGAGGGCCAGGTCTCACCTTCATTTTGGGAAGAAAAAAAAAAGCCATACTGAATAATGTGACATACATACAGCCAAGGTCAAATCTAGTATTGAAATGTGATGCCAGTGGGCCTATGATGCCCAGTAACATTGAGAATGATAAGCAAATATTTTCCTCTAATATGTGAGTAAACCTTCTAAGAGGTTAAAGGCTTGTAGCAACTAAAAGTCTACCTCCAAATGGAGAGTACGACTGACTAAATCTTCTAGTTTGATTTTTAGGAGAAAACAGAATATGACCATTCTGTCATAAGGATCAAAATCAGCTCACTTACCTCCCATCCCTCTTTGTCTTTGCCCTTAGAATAAGGCTGTCAAAACATGGTAGCTTTCGTTGCATTGTTAAAATCTGCATCATCTTTTTTCCTGAAACTGCCTCCAGCTGGCATTTGACTGGCTCCCTGGGAAAGATAACTGGACACCTCATGCAAAAGTTCAGAAACAATTCTGCCAGGAGATGCTGAACCAGGGCTCCATCTTTTTTCTTTGCCTTTGTCCAATAATAGACTCAAAAAGAGGTTTATATATTTCCAGACAGGACTATAAATACCCCAAGTTCATAGAATGTTAGGTCTGGTAGGAATCTAACAGATTACAAATATGATTCAACTCCACATACTACAGAAAGAAAATCGAAATCCAGAAAATCACCCAGCTAGATGGAATCAGGATGGAAACTAGAACCCTGTTTCCTGGTTTTCGGAAGACAAAGAGGTTGACTGTAAGAACAGATTTGTTCTTTGGAACCCTCGAGCTAATTACCAGGGAGCAATTTCAGTATGTCAAGGTCACTGCAAAGAGTTTTTCTGATGATGGCCTACTGCAGATGTGTTACCTGCGACACCTACACACTCAAGACAGCAGTACAATGTGTGGATTAGGGAATCTACTTGTAAAACCAAATTCCAGTCCCTGACTTCTGGAGTCTCCCAATGACTCTGAGTGACATCCTAGCCACTTAGTCATCTCCCCCTGGCTCCTCAGTTCAGCAGAGCAATTCTTACCATTAATTCTTTGAGCACTGTGAAAAACAGTGCTCAAAGGGGGATGAGGGTGTAGTTCAGAGAAAGGTGTGGGTCATTTAACCTGGCTGAAAGCCATAAGGTCTCAAATCCCCCCACTAACCCACTTGCCAGTGTTATAGGTGGCATGTGACATAAATTAGTCACCAATTTCCATTAGTCACACCTCCTGCCCAGCCCCCACTTGACTCCAGTTGATCCACAAGTTGTTGTCATCTCTGGGATTTCAAAATTTTTAACTATACCAAGAAGTCTTCCAAGGCAACAAGTATGCTTTCTAACTCCCCTTTGAAATAATCTCTAAATGCATGAATGACCTGGCCAAAACTTTGTTTTGCTGTCATACTTTCTTCTTCTGTAAATATACAAGCATGTGTCCTAATTAAGTTCTTATGTGGATTGTGTTAAGTCTGTGGGTTTTGGTGACTGCAAAAGTTCTCTGTGGTTTTATCCTTTTATTTCAGGAAATACTTTTCTAAGCTATCCTCTCATGGTTTATATTCCTGTGTTCAGGAAGCTCGTGTTGTTTCCAGTGGCTGTTGCTCATTTTCCTCTCAGCTGGAAGAAGATGGATTGAGTGTCCACTCATAAGATGTGAAAAAGGGAGACATCCATTCCATGCAAAAACAACTATGAAAGAACAAAACACCATCAACGTGGTGTCTGTTATCGAGTTCCCAATGGATTGTCTGTCATCGTCGATAGTTGAAGGCTACCAACTATGTCATCTGGAAAAACATAAATATCATGGCTTTCAACTAGTGGCTATGCAGTCTCAAAAGATTAGCCAAGGTTTGGGGGCAGGTTTTATTTAAAAGCCTCTACATTTCAATCTATTTTTGCTTAATGCTAAATGTGTAAGTTTACATATACTGATTACCAATTTGGAGTTGCTAAATAAGTTATGTTCATCATCTTATTCACTTCACCCAGTCTCCTATGAAGGAGACATACCCAAGAAAGGACAGGGCAGTATTTCATGAAAGAATGAATTACTGAATATTTACCACTAGGCAAACTTAAGCTCTTCCAAACTTATTCCTTCATTTCTGCTTCTTCCTGACATTGGCACCTCTTAATGCTTTTTAAAAGTTTGTCAATTGCCAAGGGGTAGAGGAAATCCATTTGTATCAAGTCTAAGCCTCTTAAGTCTCCGCTTATTCGTATCTTTGATTGACAATCGATAGAAGCTGTAGCTTTCACCAATTTTGGCTACCCTGCTAGGGCTGATATCAGCCTTGCTTCTTTCACGTCTTTATGTTTGGTGGCCGGGGTATGTGGAATTTGGATGAGCTCATGGACATGCTGAGCCCTCAGACCATTAAAATGATAGCACAAATAATAGTGTAGTGAGAGGGCAAGACACTAGAAGGGGGAACAAATCATTATTACAGAAATAAAGGGTGTCAGCCATGTGCAGTAGCTCATGCCTGTAATCCCAGCACTTTAGGAGGCCGAGGCAGGTGAATCAACTGAGGTCAGGAGTTTGAGACCAGCCTGGCCAACATGGTGAAACCCCGTCTCTACTAAAAATACAAAAATTAGCCAAGCATGGTGGCGGGCACCTGTACTCCCAGCTACTCAGGAGGCTGAGGCAGGAGAATTGCTTGAACCCAGGAGGCAGAGGGTGCAGTGAGCCAAGATCATGCCACTGCACTCCAACCTGGGTGACAGAGCCAGATTGTCGCAAAAAAAAAAAAAAAAAAAGAAAGAAAGAAAAAAAGTGTGTTTAATTCTGTTCAAGGCAAGCAAGTCCCAGTGAGTGATGAAGGTCTTTCATAAAGAACCCTAATCATATCTCCATGAAGCTAATTTACTGGAAAGTGAATAGACGGGGAAATTTCTACTCAAATTGGAGTTGAGAAATGGAGAATCTAAAGTTTAGCTTATATATCTTCCTTTCTTTAGCTCCCAAAACACAGCTCCTTGAGGAAGCTGAGATTTGGTAGCAGAAGTAAGAGCATTCTGCTCTCTGCCTTATTTCTCCTGGGTTACTAGTAGGATAACCAACCTTTGTGATTTGCCCAGGACTGCCCTGGTTTTACCACTAAAAGTCCCACTTTCCAGAATCCGCATAGTCCTGTGCAAATCTAAAAAGTTGGTCAATGAGAGGAGGTTGACAATGAGAGGAGCATATGCACCCCCATCCCGTGTACCTAAAACAGGTTCTCACTCGAGTTTGAAGTCACACATTGACACACTGTACCAGCTGGCCACCTCCTGTCCTCAGCCCGAGGCCTTCCAGCTGTGGGTTGTGTTACAGGAGCAGAGGCCTCTGGCAATGGACAGCCTGGTAGATAGATGCCCACCTTGGTGCCATGTGCAAGTTTATCCTTTTCCGCACCCACCTTGAGTCCGAACCCTGGAGGCACCGGAGCCGCAGAGCCAGAATCTAGTGTTCCTTCATCCCTGGCAAGCCACAGATGGCTTCCCCATGGGGCACCACGCTGGGGTCCAAGCTGCAGACCACACCAGTCAAGCTGTGTGGAGGAGTGAGCTGCTTGGATGGTTTTCCTCAGAACTGTGTGTTGGCCCATCAACTATTTTGCCTCAATTTTCTATTGGCACATTATCTTCCCTTTATCCATATTTTCAAGAAAATTATGCTGCGGAGGGCACAGTGTACTTTCACAGAGGTTAAGCAGAGGTTTTCTACCTCTGGAATTCACTTCCAGGAGAAGGTGGTAGCTTCTAGCACTCAGGGCCCAGCAAAAACGTGTGTGCACAAGGCCTAGAAACTTCTAGAGGGCTTCTAGGGGAGAGGAAGCAGAGAGTCCACGGCTGGTCAGGAACGGGAGAGGGGCTTCCCTGCGAGGGCAGGCTGTACTCAATACGTGAATTCAACATTGTTTAGAGCTTCCTTGTTATTAAAGTCACAGAACCTTGTACTATGAACTGAACTGAGAAAATCAGAAATTAGAACTCAAAGAATTGAACAATGCATATCCTTCTCTTCAGGAGTTTTGTGTCTAACACTGGGGAGAATCAAGGAATCCTCACAGAAAGAATTTGAGAGTGATGACAAGATGAGCAGTCACATAGATTCACTCTGAAGGTTGTAATGTCAAACAACACAGGACAAAAATAATGAATCGTACCCACCTCAGACACCGGCTGCCTGGCTCCGTGGGCTCCCGGGAAACTCGATCCAAAGTAGGAAATACTGTGGTTCTGTCTGAATATCCATGGCTCTGTCAGATCTTTCAGGTTGCAAGCTACTTTTCCCAAACTCACTTTTAAACATTTGTAACTAAGAAGAGGCTAGGGTTCTCTGGTATCCTGCCCCTGACCCAGAAAAGGTTTTCTGGAAGCAAAACCTGTTTGCCAGTCCTTCCTCACACAGGCAAATTGAAATAAGGCCATTTTACTTCACACACAACCCACAGACATGTGCCTCCCTCATTTGCTCCACACTGGGTGTGCACACGTCTGCCAGGCCCTATGCTGTGCTAGGGATGTGGAGGTGGGAAGATTCAATTCCTGCTTTTCATGGCATTAGCCATCAAATCCTCTGACCCAGGGCTTCTCTGGTCCAAGACCTTACAACTTACTAGGCTGGAGGAAAAGTGAGGTTGAGAAAAGGAGGTGCCCAAGGGACAGACAGTATGGTCAGCTCTGGACCCTCTCTAGCCCTCCATCCCACCAAGGGCTTCGAAGCAGCTGTAAAGCTCAGCCTTTTTTTTTTTTTTTTTTTTTTTTGAGACGGAGTCTCACTCTGTCGCCCGGGCTGGAGTGTGGTGGCGCGATCTCGGCTCACTGCAAGCTCCGCCTCCCGGGTTCACGCCATTCTCCTGCCTCAGCCTCCCAAGTAGCTGGGACTACAGGTGCCGCCACCTCACCCGGCTAGTTTTTTTGTATTTTTAGTAGAGATGGGGTTTCACCATGTTAGCCAGGATGGTCTCCATCTCTTGACCTCGTGATCCGCCTGTCTCGGCCTCCCAAAGTGCTGGGATGACAGGCGTGAGCCACCACAGCCGGCCAAGTTTAGCCTTCTTACTATTAACAATATGAGTATGCGGCATCCTGGTAGGCCAAAGGCTCAGTTGTAATATATGTAAAGGCCCAAAATTCCATCCCTTGTCCTGTCCTTTGGTTCCCCAGGGAAGATTTTTTCAATAATCGCAACCTAGTTTAACAAAAAATCTGAGCCACCACCTTCTGGCACAGATAAGCAGTTCGTATTTGGTAATGCTTATAATCACGATGCTGATAGTTGCTACCTCTATAACATTAACTAAAGGTGACATCTATATAATATGTATACCTTACCTGATCAACTGGGACTATAAACTGTGACAAAACTAGCACCACCCACCCGAGGACCCCTGGAAATGAGTCCCCACTACACACTTCAGACTCCAGGCCTCCCTGTCTATCTGCAGGTAAGCTCCGTGATGCCCGTGTCTGCGATCTGCCAGGGAGTTGTTGGGATGCCAGCCATCATGCCACATGTTCTCGTGTGATGGCTTGCTTCCATCAGTCTCATCTATCCTACTTTTTAAACAGTTCTACCAGAAGAGAGCCAGGTCTACTTTTCCGTGGTCTTCCTAAGCACAGTGCCCCAGGAAAAGCATACTCATAACAGGTGTTTAATGTGCATTGAACCAATGAAAAGAATGAACAAAAGAATGAGTGATTGGTCAAACAAGCTTCCCCCTGGCATTTTAGTTACAGATGTATGAGGGCTGATCCAGGAAAACCCTAGCCAGCAGCGACTTCAGTAGGCTCTGTTTATCACAGCATGTGTGGCTTGGCAAATGTAGTTGATCAGAAAACGCCCAAACATGTGCTACTGAGAAGTAGAGATGACATTTTTGTTTTTTTAATAAAAATCAGCCTAGCCAGGGCATCTGGGGAGCCCCCAGCTTGTGAGATGAAGCCACAAAATAACTGCAAGAATAGCAGACGGGGTGGATTTAGTTCCACAAAAGCCCCAATCCATCCTACCAACCTCGTTACAGCACACACCATACCCAGTGCTGTTCCTTGTTTTCTGCCCCAGGCATTGGCCAGCTCAATGTGGGGACATGAAAAACAAACCAGCATTCTTGCTAAAGCCCTTGGACTTCCATCGCTTGTGGTTTCCACTCAGACTGTTCGTAAAGGATTGCCGGCTTCCATTGCCTTGGTTGTTTCAATATCTAGTGAGTCCAACAAAAAGAGAAACCTCAAACCCTCACCAGCTGAAACTGAGAAAGGAATTCCTGTGCCTGAGCCCATGGGCTTGGGGGACAGGAGCCTTTGCTGTAAACCCCATGCTTCCATTGCAGCCTGGGTGGCCGCGGCAGGGGCCTTCGCTGCTCCTGCCTCTGCTTATTAGCCTGGAACAAGGGAAGCGAGGTTTGCCATGCAGACCCTCTCCAAGGGAAGTGGTGTGATTTAATGAACTCTTGGAAAAGTAATCGCTTCTCACACCTGCAAGTGGTCCTTCGGGGTTCTTCTTACGCCTCAGGACTCCCCACATTCCTTCTAATAACAAATAAACTCCACTGGAGCCTCCCTTGTGTGGATCTTAGGGACTAAGGGGCTATTCCATCAGAAAAGGAATTCCTCTTCTGCTTTTCTGATAGAACTAAGGATGGGACCTCTTTGCTGGATCGTTGCTCTCCCCAGTACACGGGAAATAGAAGGTTTTTTCCAAAAGTACACTTCATTCATGTCAATCACGGATAACTTTTGCCAACATCATCACATGAGGTAGGAACGAGGAAGTATTTTAATCTGAGCTCCTGGCCATTACTTCCCAACAAGTGCTTTGGTTCACATTGATAAGCCTTGAAGTTCTAGACTCCTTTCTTTCCGCTTTGTCTGTGTTAGACACGGGGTGGCCAAAGAGCCAAAGGGTCTCTAATTTTACAAATGTGCTCTGAGAGTTGGATTTTATGATGTCTATTTTAGCCAAATCTAAGGCCAGAGAAGTCTGATTAAGTAAATGATGCAGAATCTTCTGTTTCGTAGAGTTTTTAATAACATAAATATTTACGTGGGAAGTGAAAACAAATCAGGATAAAATCTGTACATATGGTATAACCTTAATGATACTTGTAAAAGAAAGGAAAGCATTAATACATTATGATGAGATTATGATTCATTCTCTTCTGTGCACTGTTTTGCATTTTTAAATTTTCCATAGTGAGCATGCATGACTTTATTTTAAAAATGGATTATACAGGCCTGGCACGGTGGCTCATGCCTGTAATCCCAGCACTTTGGGAGGCTGAGGCGGGTGAACCACGAGGTCAGAAGATCGACACCATCCTGGTTAACACGGTGAAACCCCATGTCTACTAAAAATACAAAAAATTAGCTGGGCGTGGTGGCGGGTGCTTGTAGTCCCAGCTACTCAGGCTGAAGCAGGAGAATGGCATGAACCCGGGAGGCGGAGCTTGCAGTGAGCTGAGATCGCGCCACTGCACTCCAGCCCGGGTGACAGAGCGAGACTCAGTCACCCTTATTGCAGCACTATTCACAATAGCAAAGACTTGGAATCAACCCAAATGTCCATCTGTGACAGACTGGATTAAGAAAATATGGCACATATACACCGTGGAATACTATGCAGCCATAAAAAAGGATGAGTTTGAGTCCTTTGTGGGGACATGGATGCAGCTGGAAACCATCATTCTTAGCAAACTATCACAAGAACGGAAAACCAAACACCGCATGTTCTCACTCATAGGTGGTAACTGAACAATGACATCACTTGGACTCGGGAAGGGGAACATCACACACCGGGGCCTATCATGGGGAGGGGGGAGGGGGGAGGGATTGCATTGGGAGTTATACCTGATATAAATGATGAATTGATGGGTGCTGACGAGTTGATGGGTGCAGCACACCAACATGGCACAAGTATACATATGTAACAAACCTGCACGTTATGCACATGTACCCTAGAACTTAAAGTATAATTTTAAAAAATTATATAATAGAAAAATACAAGCATTACTTTTTATCATTAATTTTTTAAGGGAGTATGACAACAAGGAGTCAAAGAATTTGTCTCTAATATACCTTGAGTAGTGAGTATTTAAACCATCTTTAAAAAATACAAGAAAAAAATCATAATAAATTCAGATTTTTTTTTTTAAGGAAAACATTCTTTTGCCACCTGAAACCCTCCCAAACTATTAACAGTTTGGGTTGTGACCTTTTTTCAGAAATTTACATGTGGGTACACAAATGACTTTTTGATTTTTAAAACTTTAATGGGATTATATCATATGTATTCTTGTGTAACTTTCTTTCCAACATCACTTAACATATCTTAGAAATTGAACTTGTCTATAGAAATGTGCCTCATTTACTTTTAACTGCCATATTATTTCATAGCATAGATGTGCCATTATGCATTTATATGTTCCCTTACCAGTGCAAGTCACTAAGAGTTCCGAATTTCTACCGCTGCATTCTTGAGCACACAAATTGTGTCCATGGATGTTCACTATATCACCATTAATGTCTTTTATAGTGAACCTTTTATAGCTTCATGTGCATATGAAAGTATTTCTGAAGGTTTCAGAAATAAAAAGCCTTAAATATCACATACATTTTAATTTTAGACTGGCGCTACTGAATTGTCCTACCAGAAAGATTAACTCTCCAATTAATACCATAAGCACATTATCTTACAAAAATTTTCTTCCCAGATTTAAAATGAAGACTTTCTCCCAGTGTCCTCCTGTAGTCTGATCTGGAGGATCATCAAGATGACAAAACTAAAGCAAACTCAGAAACCATCATCAAATGCATTATCTGACATTATTACTCAACCATTACCCATTGATGTCAAGTCTCTTGAAACAGAACTCGGACTAAGAAAACAGAGTGGTTCTAGGAATGACTACACTCTTCGGTGATTGTTAACTTTTGAAAAATTCGAGTACAACAATCAGCACTTCAGTGCTACCAATCTTTAATATTTCTTCAATGATTCAGAGGATAATTTTTACAATTCCTGAAAGGAAAATCTAGCTGCTTGTATTTCCTTATTGTGTGTATTTTGGGTAAATGGACAGAATCTATCCCCACCAATGATTAAAAGCAGCTGGGTGATGCTACAGACAGGTCATCACTGTACCTAGAATAAAGCAGTCACAAGAAGGCTGGTAAATTCCCGCTAAGTGGGGAGCCATGCACTGGCTTCATCTTCCAATGCCTCTCCATTAAGAAAGTGTAGCATTTCTCTGTTATTCATGATCAAACTTCTTCAAAGTACCAGCAATGAACTTTGTGTACGTTTCTTTACCTCCTGTTTACTTTTTAAATTGTTTAAAACTTATTTAACTGTGAGATAAACTTAATAAAATATCTAGCTACCTATCATCCAGAGTGAGCAAATTTTACTATTTTGTATCATTTGCTTCAGATAATTTTTAAAGAAATAAAACATTACTGTTGAATCCTTGAATTCCCAATCTATTCTTCTCCCTCTCTTCCCAGAAATAACTTCCACCCTGAGGCTGGTATGGTATCCTTCCTGTCCATGTTTTATACTTTCACAGCATATGTATATATCCACTTACAGTAAGTAGCATCTTGCACATTTTTCAATTTACATAAGTAGTATCATGCTACAGATACTCTTCATCTTGACATTTTTTACTCAATTCTTTCCTAGTAATTGCTTTTTCAAGATTAATAGAAGTAGAGTTGATTATTTCACGTTGACTGTTTTGCTATATTTGAGTATAATACAAATATGTAATCATTGGTCTATTGTTGATCCTTAATTGGCTTCCCTAATTTCTCTATTACCAATTTTGTAGGTTTGCTATTGCCATTTTGAAACTTTGTAGATTTGCAAATTGCTATTTTGAATGGAATCTCTCTCTCTCTATATATAGCAATTTGAATATGTATGTGTATATATATGTACTATTATAGTTTATTGACAGCCACAAATGTGTAGGAATGATATTAACTTCTCCGTGCTTATACCTTAAACGTTCCCTTGGATTTTGTATATAAATGATGTCTTCAAACAATGAAATTGGTTCTTCCATAACCAATCTTTATACCTATTATTTTTATCATTTTACTGCACTGTCTTGAATGTTTAGTAAAGTTTTTTTGTTTGTTCTGAGACGGAAGCTTGCTCTGCCGCCCAGGCTGGAGTGCAGTGGCACAACTTGGCTCACTGCACTCACGGTTTCAAGCGATTCTCCTGTCTCAGCCTCCCAAGTAGCTGGGGCTACCGGCACGTACAACCACACCGGGCTAATTTTTGTATTTTTTGGTAGAGATGGGGTTTCACCCTGTTGACCGGGCTTGTCTCGAATTCCTAACCTCAGGTAATCCACCTGCCTTGGCCTCCCAAAGTGCTGGGACTACAAGCGTGAGCCACTGCACCCAGCTAGTGAAGTTTTAAATACAAGCACTGGTAACAAGAAATTGTTACGCTCCTAACTTTAAAGAGAATGTGTCTATCGTTCAGTCATTAAATATGATCTTTGCTGGAGGTTTTTGGTTACTGATTCAAATTTTTTAAAGGATATAGGTTAAGATATACCTTGTCTATGCCTTGAGTCAAGATTAATGTTATATTTTACTATGACATTGTACATACTGTCTACATTTTCAAATTGACATAAAGGGCAATTTTGTTTTTAATCTACATGCTATCTATAGTATATTCATTTTTTCATTTTATGTTGTTTTTCTCAATGTTTCCAGAAGGTTGTCTATTTTGTCATTCTTTTTCAGAACTTGCTTTGGTATACTTGTTTATCTTCTTTGCTGTTTCTTAGATTACTTTTCATCAATTTCTGCTCCTACCACTTCAGGGAGGTTCCTCTTAGCTGTTTTCTCCTAACGCTTTTGAATGAAACAGTGAACTCATTATTTTTCAACTATTCTTCCTAGTATATGCATTTAAAGCTCTCAGTGTTCTTCAATGTACCACTTTAGCTGAATGCCACAAATATTGTTATAAATTGTGTAATTTTTTATAATTTGTTCTAAATAGTTTATGATTTCCATTATGGCTTCTTCTGTGAGACATGAAACATTTGTGTGCTATTTAATTTTCAAATTTGAAAATCAGAGGAATATCATTGAGAAGGATATTGATTCTACAATATTCGTCTTTTTCGTGGTCTAGTACGTGGTCAGTTTTGAAAAACAAAATTCCAACATATGCAGTATGGGTGCAGGATTCTCTTTGTTTCTGTTAGATCCTTTTGTGGCAGACATCTGTTCTTAAGAATGCAGCATCCCCTCTCCCCAGGTCCTTTCTGTCAGTCAGGGCTTTCTGACTATTACTAGTCAATGTAATGCGAGTGGAAGGGTCATGTCCCTCCCAGGCTAAAGCAGTTGAAAAGCCATGCGTAAGTCTCCACTCCCTTTGGCCCTTCTGCCGTGAATGAAAAAGGCCACTTGTCCCAGATGATGGAGCAAAGGTAAGAAACCTCCATTAGCCTCTGCAGAGCCATAGCCCCAGACCCTTTTGGACAAAGTATGAGTGAGAAATAAAATCATGACTATTAAGTCATTGACATTTTAGAGTTAAGATGTGTCTGCACCGAATACTAGACTAGGGGGCGGAAGCAAGATGGCCGAATAGGAACAGCTCCAGTCTCCATCTCCCAGCACCAGCGACACAGAAGACCGGTGATTTCTGCATTTTCCACTGAGGTACTGGGGTCATCTCACTCGGGAGTGCCGGATAATCCGTGCGGGTCAGCTGCTGAAGCCCGACCAGCAAGAGCTGAAGCAGGGCGAGGCATCCCTCACCTGGGAAGCGCGAGGGGGAAGGGAGTCCCTTTTCCTAGCCAGGGGAACTGAGACACACAACACCTGGAAAATCGGGTAACTCCCACCCCAATACAGCGCTGTAACACCGGCACACCGGAGAATATATCCCACACCTGGCCGGGAGGGTCCCGCGCCCACGGAGCCTCCCTCCTTGCTAACACAACAGTCTGCGGCAATCTAACCGCAAGGCAGCAGCGAGGCTGGGGGAGGGGCGCCCGCCATCACTGAGGCTTAAGTAGGTAAATAAAGCCGCTGGAAGCTCGAACTGGGTGGAGCTCACAGCAGCTCAAGGAAACCTGCCTGTCTCTGTAGACTGCGCCTCTGGGGACAGGGCTCAGCTAAAGGAGCAGAAGCCTGTGCAAACACGAACGACTCTGTCTGACAGCTTTGAAGAGAGCAGTGGATCTCCCAACACGGAGGTTGAGATCTGAGAAGGGGCAGTCTGCCTGCTCAAGTGGGTCCCTGACCCCTGAGTAGCCTAACTGGGAGACATCCCCCACTAGGGGCAGTCTGACACCCCACACCTCACAGGGTGGAGTACACCCCTGAGAGGAAGCTTCCAAAGCAAGAATCAGACAAGTGCACTTGCCGTTCAGCAATATTCTGTCTTCTGCAACCTCTGCTGCTGATACCCAGGCAAACAGGGTCTGGAGTGGACCTCAAGCAATCTCCAACAGACCTATAGCTGAGGGTCCTGACTGTTAGAAGGAAAACTATCAAGCAGGAAGGTCACCTATACCAAAACCCCATCAGTACATCACCATCATCAAAGACCAGAGACAGATAAAACCACAAAGATGGGGAAAAAGCAGGGCAGAAAAGCTGGAAATTCAAAAAATAAGAGCACATCTCCTCCTGCAAAGGAGCACAGCCCATTGCCAGCAACGGATAAAAGCTGGTCAGAGAATGATTTTGATGAGATGAGAGAAGAAGGCTTCAGTCCATCAAACCTCTCAGAGCTAAAGGAGGAATTACGTACCCAGCACAAAGAAACTAAAAATCTTGAAAAAAGAGTGGAAGAATTGACAGCTAGACTAATTAATGCAGAGAAGGTCATAAACGAAATGACAGAGATGAAAACCATGACACGAGAAATATGTGACAAATGCACAAGCTTCAGTAACCGACTCGATCAACTGGAAGAAAGAGTATCAGCGATGGAGGATCAAATGAATGAAATGAAGCGAGAAGAGAAACCAAAAGAAAAAAGAAGAAAAAGAAATGAACAAAGCCTGCAAGAAGTATGGGATTATGTAAAAAGACCAAATCTACGTCTGATTGGGGTGCCTGAAAGTGAGGGGGAAAATGGAACCAAATTGGAAAACACTCTACAGGATATCATCCAGGAGAACTTCCCCAACCTAGCAGGCCAGGCCAACATTCAAATTCAGGAAATACAGAGAACGCCACAAAGATACTCCTCCAGAAGAGCAACTCCAAGACACATAATTGCCAGATTCACCAAAGTTGAAATGAAGGAAAAAATCTTAAGGGCAGCCAGAGAGAAAGGTCGGGTTACCCACAAAGGGAAGCCCATCAGACTGACAGCAGATCTCTCGGCAGAAACTCTACAAGCCAGAAGAGAGTGGGGGCCAATATTCAACGTTCTTAAAGAAAAGAATTTTCAACCCAGAATTTCATATCCAGCCAAACTAAGTTTCATAAGTGAAGGAGAAATAAAATTCTTTACAGATAAGCAAATGCTTAGAGATTTTGTCACCACCAGGCCTGCCTTACAAGAGACCCTGAAGGAAGCCCTAAACATGGAAAGGAACAACCGGTACCAGCCATTGCAAAAACATGCCAAAATGTAAAGACCATCGAGGCTAGGAAGAAACTGCATCAACTAATGAGCAAAATAACCAGTTAATATCACAATGGCAGGATCAAGTTCACACATAACAATATTAACCTTAAATGTAAATGGACTAAATGCTCCAATTAAAAGACACAGACTGGCAAACTGGATAAAGAGTCAAGACCCATCAGTCTGCTGTCTTCAGGAGACCCATCTCACATGCAGAGACATACATAGGCTCAAAATAAAGGGATGGAGGAAGATCTACCAAGCAAATGGAGAACAAAAAAAAGCAGGGGTTGCAATCCTAGTCTCTGATAAAACAGACTTTAAACCATCAAAGATCAAAAGAGA